>NC_141876.1:565493706-565795558 GCF_056163025.1 Triticum urartu
TTTAAGAAGGGTCTACCAAATATAATTGGACAAAAGCTATCTTGCGGAGAAGTAAGAACAAGAAAATCAGCAGGATATTTAGTTTTCCCACACAAGACTTCAACATCTCTAACAATTCCAATTGGTGCAATAGTATCTCTATTAGCAAGTTTAATAGTAACATCAATATCTTCTAACTCAACAGGTGCAATTTCATTCTTTATTTCTTTGTATAAGTCATGAGGTATAACACTAGCACTAGCACCCATATCATATAAGCCATGATAACAATGATCTCCTATTTTAACAGAAATAACAGGCACGCCTACCACAGGTCTATGTTTATCCTTATCACAAGGTTTAGCAATTCTAGCAGTTTCACCTTCGAACTGAATAACATGCCCATCAATATTATCAGACAAGAGATCTTTAACAATAGCAATATTAGGTTCTACTTTAACTTGCTCAGGAGGTGTATAAGTTCTAATATTGCTTTTACGAACAACAGTTGAAGCTTTAGCATGATCCTTTATTCTAACAGGGAAAGGTGGTTTCTCAATATAAGAAGTAGGAACAATAGGATCATTATAAGTGACAGTCTTTTCTTCAACTTTAATAGGTGCAGCTACTTTTACTTCTATGGGAGGATGATATTTAAACCACTTCTCCTTAGGGAGATCAACATAAGTAGCAAAAGATTCACAGAAAGAAGCTACTATCTCAGAGTCAAGTCCATATTTAGTGCTAAACTTACGGAAAATATCGGTATCCATAAAATATTTAACACAATCAAACTTAGGTGTCATACCTGACTCCTTACCTTCGTCGAGGTCCCAATCTTCAGAGTTGCATTTAATTCTATCCAATAAATTCCATCTGAATTCAATAGTCTTCATCATAAAAGAGCCAGCACAAGAAGTATCGAGCATGGTGCGATTGTTTTCAGAAAGCCGAGCATAAAAACTTTGCATAATCATTTCTCTCTGGAGCTCATGATTGGGGCATGAATATAAAATTGATTTAAGCCTCCCCAAGCTTGAGCGATGCTTTCTCCTTCGCGAGGCCAGAAATTATATATATAATTGCGATCACGATGAACAAGATGCATAGGGTAATACTTTTGATGAAATTTCAGCTTCAATCTTTTATAGTCCCATGATCTCATATCATCACATTGCCTATACCATACCAATGCGTCTCCCTTCAAAGATAAAGGGAAGACCTTCTTCTTAGCAACATCATCGGGTATACCTACAAGCTTAAATAATCCACAGACTTCATCCACATATATTAAGTGCTCATCAGGATGCTTTGTTCCATCTCCTGTAAAAGGATTAGCTAGCAGTTTTTCCATCATAGCCGCAGGAAATTCAAAAGGAGTTTCATTTTCAATAGGTTTAGTAGGTTGAGGAGCAACTCTTTGCTCTACTGGACAGGGTGAGATACCCCGAACAAGCCCCTCAGAGTATTACTTTCCATAGTAACAAGTGACAGTAAATTTCAGCACACTATATAAATTTTTCCTTACCAAATTCCACCTACCAAAGGCGCTACACTCCCCGGCAACGGCGCCGGAAAAGAGTCTTGATGACCCACAAGTATAGGGGATCTATCGTAGTCCTTTCGATAAGTAAGAGTGTCGAACCCAACGAGGAGCAGAAGGAAATGATAAGCGGTTTTCAGCAAGGTATTCTCTGCAAGTACTGAAATAAGTGGTAACAGATAGTTTTGTGATAGGATAAATTATAACGAGCAACAAGTAACAAAAGTAAATAAAGTGCAACAAGGTGGCCCAATACTTTTTGTAGCAAAGGACAAGCCGGAACAAACTCTTATAATAGGAAAAGCGCTCCCGAGGACACATGGGAATATCGTCAAGCTAGTTTTCATCACGTTCATATGATTCGCGTTCGATACTTTGATAATTTGATATGTGGGTGGACCGGTGCTTGGGTGTTGTTCTTACTTGAAAAAGCATCCCACATATGATTAACCTCTATTGCAAGCATCCGCAACTACAACAAAAGTATTAAGGTAAACCTAACCATAGCATGAAACATATGGATTCAAATCAGCCCCTTACGAAGCAACGCATAAACTAGGGTTTAAGCTTCTGTCACTCTAGCAACCCATCATCTACTTATTACTTCCCAATGCCTTCCTCTAGGCCCAAATAATGGTGAAGTGTTATGTAGTCGACGTTCACATAACACCACTAGAGGCTAGACAACATACATCTTATCAAAATATCAAACGAATACCAAATTCACATGACTACCCATAGCAAGACTTCTCCCTTGTCCTCAGGAACAAACGTAATTACTCACAAAGCATATTCATGTTCATAATCAGAGGGGTAATAATATGCATATAGGATCTGAACATATGATCTTCCACCAATTAAACCAACTAGCATCAACTACAAGGAGTAATCAACACTACTAGCAACCTACTAGCACCAATCCCGGACTTTGAGACATGAATTGGATACAAGAGATGAACTAGGGTTTGGAGATGAGATGGTGCTGGTGAAGATGTTGATGGAGATTGCCCTCTCTGTAGGGGAATGTAGTAATTTCAAAAAAATTCCTACCCACACACAAGATCATGGTGATGCATAGCAACGAGAGGGGAGAGTGTTGTCTACGTACCCTCATAGACCGGCAACGGAAGCCTGTCTATGTTTCGAACATCTTCCCGATCCGACCGATCCAAGTACCGAACGTACGGCACCTCCGAGTTCTGCACACGTTCAACCCGGTGACGTACCTCGAGCTCTGTTCCAGCAAAACATTGAGGGAGAGTTTCGTCAGCACGACGGCGTGATGACGGTGATGATGTTCTACCGACGCAGGGCTTCGCTTAAGCACCGCTACGATATGACCGAGGTGGAATATGGTGGAAGGGGGCACCGCACACGGCTAAGGAACGATCACGAAGATCAACTTGTGTGTCATGGGGTGCCCCCTTGCCCCCGTATATAAAGGAGGGAGTGCGCCTGGAGGAGTCCTACTCCCACCGGGAGCAGGACTCCCCCCTCTTGCCTTGTTGGAAAAGGAAGGGGGAAGGGAGAAAGAGGAAAGGGGGGCGCCGCCCCCCCCCCTTCCTTGTCCTATTCGGACTAGGGGGGAGGGGGCGCGCGGCCTGCCCTGGCCGGCCCTCCTCTTCTCCCTTATGGCCCATGTAGGCCCAATAACCCCCGGGGGGGGGGGTTCTGGTAACCCCCCGGTACTCCGGTAAAATCCCGATTTCACCCGGAACATTTCCGATATCCAAATATAGGCTTCCAATATATCAATCTTTATGTCTCGACCATTTCGAGACTCCTCGTCATGTCCGTGATCACATCCGGAACTCCGAACAACCTTCGGTACATCAAAACACAAAAACCCTAATTACGACCGTCACCGAACTTTAAGCGTGCGGACCCTACGGGTTCAAGAACTATGTAGACATGACTGAGACACGTCTCCGGTCAATAACCAATAGCGGAACCTGGATGCTCATATTGGCTCCTACATATTCTACGAAGATCTTTATCGGTCAGACCGCATAACAACATACGTTGTTCCCTTTGTCATCGGTATGTTACTTGCCCGAGATTCGATCATCGGTATCTTAATACCTAGTTCAATCTCGTTACCGGCAAGTCTCTTTACTCGTTCCGTAATACATCATCCCGCAACTAACTTATTAGTTGCAATGCTTGCAAGGCTTGAGTGATGTGCATTACCGAGAGGGCCCAGAGATACCTCTCCGACAATCGGAGTGACAAATCCTAATCTCGAAATACGCCAACCCAACAAGTACCTTCGGAGACACCTGTAGAGCACCTTTATAATCACCCAGTTACGTTGTGACGTTTGGTAGCACACAAAGTGTTCCTCCGGTAAACGGGAGTTGCATAATCTCATAGTCATAGGAACATGTATAAGTTATGAAGAAAGCAATAGCAACAAACTAAACGATCAAGTGCTAAGCTAATGGAATGGGTCAAGTCAATCACATCATTCTCCTAATGATGTGATCCCGTTAATCAAATGACAACTCATGTCTATGGTTAGGAAACATAACCATCTTCGATCAACGAGCTAGTCAAGTAGAGGCATACTAGTGACACTCTGTTTGTCTATGTATTCACACATGTATTATGTTTCCGGTTAATACAATTCTAGCATGAATAATAAACATTTATCATGATATAAGGAAATAAATAATAACTTTATTATTGCCTCTAGGGCATATTTCCTTCACTCTCCCACTTGCACTAGAGTCAATAATCTAGATTACACAGTAATGATTCTAACACCCATGGAGCCTTGGTGCTGATCATGTTTTGCTCGTGGAAGAGGCTTAGTCAGCGGGTCTGCAACATTCAGATCCGTATGTATCTTGCAAATTTCTATGTCTCCCACTTGGACTAAATCCCGAATGGAATTGAAGCGTCTCTTGATGTGCTTGGTTCTCTTGTGAAATCTGGATTCCTTCACCAAGGCAATTGCACCAGTATTGTCACAAAAGATTTTCATTGGACCCGATGCACTAGGTATGACACCTAGATCGGATATGAACTCCTTAATCCAGACTCCTTCATTTGCTGCTTCCGAAGCAGCTATGTACTCCGCTTCACATGTAGATCCCGCCACGACGCTTTGTTTAGAAATGCACCAACTGACAGCTCCACCGTTCAGTATAAACACGTATCCGGTTTGCGATTTAGAATCGTCCGGATCAGTGTCAAAGCTTGCATCAACGTAACCATTTATGATGAGCTCTTTGTCACCTACATATATGGGAAACATATCCTTAGTCCTTTTTAGGTATTTCAGGATGTTCTTGGCCGCTGTCCAGTGATCCACTCCTGGATTACTTTGGATATTTCGGGAAACAACGACGAGTATTTCGGGAAACAACGACGAGTATTTCGGGGTATCTTGTAATAAACTGGGGATGAATGTAAGAATACCAACTGCAAGTAGTTACCCATAAGGGTTGACAGTGGAAGGGGAATTGCAAACGCGACGAACACAAGTTCTCGGGTTAACAGCGGAGAGTATCTTCAGGGTCTTCCCGTGCAGCAGACGATCATCAGTAATAAGGGGCTCTCCGGGTGAAAGTGATAACGAGATCCTAATGTTAGATTTAGCAAAATTCATTTAACCCGAATAGAAGAGAGATCAGAGTTCCAGAGTATAGACAAGGAATAAAAGATCCTAATACCACCCAGATGGCGACGTGGGCCCGTAAGGCACACAGCCATGTTAGTAAAAAGTTTCGTAATGTCTAGACTTGACTTCGGCCAAGGAGTGTGGAAGGGGGATTCCTACAGGCAGTCGGCTCTGATACCAACTTGTGACGCCCCCGATTTGACCGTACACTAATCATGCACGCAAATGTGTACGATCAAGATCAAGGACTCACGGGAAGATATCACAACACAACTCTACAAATAAAATAAGTCATACAAGCATCATATTACAAGCCAGGGGCCTCGAGGGCTCGAATACAAGAGCTCGATCATAGACGAGTCAGCGGAAGCAACAATATCTGAGTACAGACATAAGTTAAACAAGGTTGCCTTAAGAAGGCTAGCACAAACTGGGATACAGATCGAAAGAGGCGCAGGCCTCCTGCCTGGGATCCTCCTAACTACTCCTGGTCGTCGTCAGCGGGCATCACGTAGTAGTAGGCACCTCCGGTGTAGTAGGAGTCGTCGTCGAAGGTGGCGTCTGGCTCCTGGGCTCCAACATCTGGTTGCGACAACCAGGTAGAAGGGATAGGGGGAAAAGAGGGAGAAAGCAACCGTGAGTACTCATCCAAAGTACTCGCAAGCAAGGAGCTACACTACATATGCATGGGTAAATGTGTAAAGGGCCATATCGGTGGACTGAACTGCAGAAAGCCAGAATAAGAGGGGGATAACTAATCCTGCCGAAGACTACGCTTCTGGCAGCCTCCATCTTGCAGCATGTAGAAGAGAGTAGATTGAAGTCCTCCAAGTAACATCGCATAGCATAACCCTAACCGCTGATCCTCCCCTCGTCGCCCTGTGAGAGAGCGATCACCGGTTGTATCTGGCACTTGGAAGGGTGTGTTTTATTAAGTATCCGGTTCTAGTTGTCATAAGGTCAAGGTACAACTCCAAGTCGTCCTGTTACCGAAGATCACGGCTATTCGAATAGATTAACTTCCCTGCATGGGTGCACCACATTCCCCAACACGCTCGATCCCATTTGGCCGGACACACTTTCCTGGGTCATGCCCGGCCTCGGAAGATCAACACGTCGCAGCCCCACCTAGACCAACAGAGAGGTCAGCACGCCGGTCTAAACCTAAGCGCCCAGGGGTCTGGGCCCATCGCCCTTAGCACACCTGCATGTTGCGAACGCGGCCGGAAGCAGAACTAGCCCCCTTAATACAAGAGCAGGCTTACGGTCCAATCCAGCGCGCGCCACTCAGTCGCTGACGTCACGAAGGCTTCGGCTGATACCACGACGCCGGGATACCCATAACTACTCCCGCGTAGATGGTTAGTGCGTATAGACCAGTAGCCAGACTCAGATCAAATACCAAGATCTCATTAAACGTGTTAAGTATCCACGAACGCCGACTAGGGCCAGGCCCACCTCTCTCCTAGGTGGTCTCAACCTGCCCTGTCGCTTCGCCTCAAAGTAACAGTCGGGGGCCGTCGGGAACTCAGGCCCACCACTACCTGGATGGAGCCACCTGCCCCTTCAGCCCCCATCTCCAAACAGTATCACCAGTAATGTAACAGTGTAAAGTAAATAGCATATGCCCGTGATCACCTCCCGAGGTGATCACGGCCCAGTAGTATAGCATGGCAGACGGACAAGAGTGTAGGGCCACTGATGGAACACTAGCATCCTATACTAAGCAGTAGGATAACAGGTAATGGTAACAACAGTAGTAACAAGGACAGGCTATGCATCAGGATAGGATTAACGGAAAGCAGTAACAAGCTACACTACTCTAATGCAAGCAGTATAGAGAAGAGTAGGCGATATCTGGTGATCAAGGGGGGGGGGCTTGCCTGGTTGCTCTGGCAAGAGAGAGGGGTCGTCAACACCGTAGTCGTACTGGGTAGCAGCGGCGTCGGTCTCGGTGTCTAGCGAGAGAAGAGGGGGGAAGAAACAATAAATATAATGCAAACAGATGCATAATGATGCATGACATGACAAAACGTGATGCTAGGTGTGCCCTAACGCGGTACGAGGGGGTACCGGTGAAGGGGGGAAACATCCGGAAAAGTATTCCCGGTGTTTCGCGTTCTCGGACAGATGAAACGGAGGGGGAAAGTTGCGTGTTCGCTATGCTAGGGATGTGTGGCGGATAAACGGGCTGCGTATTCGGATTCGCCTCGTCGTTCTGAGCAACTTTCATGTACAAAGTATTTCCATCCGAGATACGGTTTATTTTATATGATTTTTCAAAGTTTATAGTATTTTCTATGATTTTCTGGAATATTTTTATTTAATCTAATCCGAATTTGACCAAGTCAATTTGACTAGTCAAAAGGGAGGATGTGGCCCACATGTCATTGACACATAATTTAATTGATGGATAAACTAAAATGGAGGGGTTAAATTAACATAAGGGGCCACATGTCATAGGCTAGCAATTATCCAAAGTACTAATTAGTCTAACTACTCATTAGCTACTAACCTAAATAGGGCCGGTCACATCCAGAGACACAGCCGGCCACACACACGCTGCACACACACACAAGCACACTGGGCCGGCCAGAGGCACACAGCCGGCCACACACGGCGCGCACACACAGTGCTTGGGAGTAACTCTATTCCTTTTAACACAAGATAGCATTTTGTGATTTTTGTAGAATTTAATCCATGCATTATCTGAAACAGGTCCAATGAAACAAAATGAGGCTTGTTACGTCTACTTTCCGTTCATATAATTTTTACCCATTTTAGGACTTGCCTTATCGCTGTTTAGTGGCAGTTTAGAAGGCTAGTCATTGTAGAAATACAAAAGCTAGCTACTGCTACAGTAACTGAATGTTACTGTAGCCGTGTAGCATAGCAGACAGCGGCTGCGGGAGCAGCGAAGCAGGCGGCATGCACACGGCCGCGCATGCTGGGCGCAGGGTGGGACGGACGCGAGGCGTGGGCAGCCGCGGCGCGAGCAGTGGCACGGGGTGAGCGCGGCCACGGCTTCGGCGGCGACCAGAGCAGACTGCAGCAACGCAGCAGCAGTAGGCAACAGTGGGCGGGCACGGGGCGTCAGAGACGGGCCGCGGAAGAGGCGCTGCAGGGCGCGTACTGCAGTGTGGACGCAGGGGCGGACGGTGTGCGAGCGCGTGCGGGAGGAGAGCTCCGGCCACGGCGGACTGCGGAGCCGAAGTTCGCGGGTAACGGTGCTACGGCGACTACGACGACGAGGGAAAGGGGGAACGGGGTGGTGCTCACCGAGCAGGCGCAAGGAGGCCCATCGAGTGGCTTAGGAGCAGCAGAGGTGACCGGCGTCGTCGTGGTTCGTCGGCGACCCGAGGAGGAAGAAGCTTTGATCCGGCGCTGCAGCGTGAGGAGCTCCAACGGGGTGGCACCAGTTGATGCAGAGGAAGACGACGAAGCGGACGGACGCAGTCCTAGGCGGTCGGGGGCATGGTGGCCGCGGTAGGACGAGATGGCCGGCGACGCGGGCGCACGACGAGGTGGGTCTGGACCACGAGGGAGTGACGAGGAAGAGAGGGGGCGTGGGAAAAATATCTGCGCAGGGGGAGTGAAGCTGACGAGGCCGCGAGGGGGGGGCGCCTGCCTTATCCCCTCGCCGACGCCGACGAGGTGGTTCAGCGGGGCGTCGCTCCTGTTGCGACCGCGCCAGGGGAACAGGGGAGTAGGCGACCGGTGGGGGCTAGGTGGGCCAGCTGGCTGAGCTGGGCCGAGGCCCAGGGGCTTCTCTTATTTATTTAACCTTTTGGATCTCTTGTCTTTTTTTTAATTACATTTCTATTTTTCTTTTAGTTTCATTTTATTTATTTATTTTAGTTTTGTAAAACATAAATTTTAGCATCTAAATTAGTAGTAATAATTAGGCCACTGCCACAAAAGTTTAACACTACAATAAAACAGATTTGTATTTGTTTTAGTATTAAAGGCATTTAATAATTGCTTTTAGCCCCTGTTTTAATTAGTTAAGGGCATTAAACCACATCGCAAAGATGTTGGTTCACAGCCATAATTAGTTATGCAATATTTGCCACACTTTGCACATTTTAGTTTGCATGTTTGAGAATTTTAAATTTTGACTTTAATTTGAATTTGGAATTTGAACAGTGTTTGAATGCAAAGGGGGATGAGTAATAGTAAGAGTGACTACATGGCACCATTAACATGGGATTACTATAGCTTAATTATCCGGGCGTCACAATTCTCCTCCACTACAAGAAATCTCGTCCCGAGATTTAAGTGGTGGAGTAAGGGGGAAAGACTCTGGAAGGACAGAGTTCAACACAAGATAGGTACCTGGGGGCTATCTCAGTGAGCGTGGCATAGAGGCATCTCGAGTTGAAATCCAAGAAAGTCATCGAGAACAAGGCTAGAAGGTGCAATAATACTCTTCAAGCAGATGGACAATCGTTCGTTTTCTGAAACGGAGTGTGAAAAGGGGTTCAGAGCATCGAGAATAAGTATTGCATCTGATAGCAGAACAAATCACAAGAAGGTGGCTCGTGAATTACATACGAAGCCAAGCGCGAGGAATAACTTTGGAAACCGGGCGTGTACAGGAGAGTCGGGTTTTGATCCTGCGGAACTGTGGGTTATGGGCCCACCATGTGGATTAAAAGTAGGAGGAGCGGTGACATCTTGCATGGTCATGATAGTAAGGCAGGTCAGAGGGTAGCCTGTCGATTATGTCGGCAACAACGTCGGTACCAAGGGCGAGGGACGAAGAGAACCATTTTCCTACTCGTTGAACGAGGCGGACCAATAGGCAGAGTTCTCGTCCATCGGTGGCTACCGGAATGTCATCAACAATGGTAAACAGGGTCTTGCTGACAGAATTGTACACCGAGGTGTTTACATAAGCAGGAGAATGTTACTGCTTAGATCATATAGATCACAAGAAACGTTAAACCAACCAATGGAAAGGAAAATGTGTTTAAGCACATATTTCAAGGGTATATCCTTCCCAAGGTCAAGCAAAGCATGATATGCATGACAGGATATAATGTAGAAAACTCTTTGGGTAAGGGGAGAGAAATTTCATGACTTTACCCATACAACGGTGTTTGGATAATTGAGCAGGAAACATTTAGCATTGGGCTTCAAATGTTCTTGTTGAAAATCGGAGTACCATAGACATGCTTCGAGACAGTATTGACATGGTCTTCAAGCAAAGGTCGGACTTTGCATACGCAAAGGATTCATCAGGAACAACTTATAAAATTAGTCTTACGATTTCCTCATGGAAAAATGATTAACCTTGTTAAAAAGGAAACTATAACACTAGGTCCTCCGGTCAGGTGTGCTAGGCATGACATCATCTTACCGGCTCATATAAAGACCAATGTTATAAGTCTTGGACATATGTTCCAATCATCATATCTGATCGAGATCCAGATATTATTGGTGCCAGGATGCCTCAGACTCGGGATGCCTGAGAAGAAAAGGTGCAACACAAATTGACGAGATGTCATTTCAAGATTCTCGGGATATGAACTATGGAAGCGAGTTCCAAAACAAGAGTTCATCATTTAACCAAGGAGAGGACGAGGAGGTGGCTGATGGACTCAGCGACAATTCCTCGAGATTTCCAAAAGGATGGATTTTCACAACTATGTGAATAAGGAGATAACATTTGTCAGATCAGATGACATAATGAGGTATGCTCGAGGAAAACATACACAATTAAACATGGGTTGAAAGGTGCACCCGAATATGGGCTGGGTTGCACGACCAACGTCGGAATGGTGATTCAACAATCAATAGTCTAAGAATAAACGGCCGACCATTAACTTCAAAGCAAGAGGGTTGCTAGAAGGGCAGAATCCAAACAACACCGCTCACTTGTTGGTACGCCTGTTGGAATCAACACGAGGACCCAAGAAAGAATGGTGATGGTGAGAAGCAACACTGTAACAAGAATTCTTAAGAGGTGGAGCAATTCCCACAACATCCTTGACATAAAAGACGGCAATACGTCAAGGTAGAACATAATACAAGCTCGAAAGCAAGTTGCATCCATAACATGAACAAGTTTGTGATGAAAGTAAGGTAAGGATGTTGGCGATGGTAACTCAAATTACCAAGGGACGAGGATGACACTTATCATCATGAATTCGATCGATATCCTGGAAGGAGCCAAAATTTATTGATGATGATCACGACAATTGTTGTCGAGAGGCTCCACGGAGAAGCAATCGAACAACGACTGCATCGAGCAAAAGGACTGATGCAACGAAAGATTATTTGAACCACCTGTATGACACAAACTCGGAATCAAGTTTGTGGTTCGAGGTGAAATGATAAGACGAGGAAATCAACGTAAGCTTAGCTTATATTCGAAAGTTGTGCTCCAAGAATAAGGACCGGGTGGCACAGTTAAACTATAGCACGATAACGATATAGTTGATCAGGCTAGGAATGACTTGATCGGGTACAAAATCGTACTTAAATAAGATTACTAAAAGTTGTTGAACCGTAGTGCAGACTCGGTTCAGTTATCGGTGTCTTTGAGTGTTTAATAACTCAGAGCCCATGAAAAAATGTAATCAGTGAGAATGTAGTACTTGATGAAGAACTCATAAGAAGTTATGCAGCTCCAAGATAATCTCGAGATCCCAGGGGTAATACTTGACGACAGATCAAAGTAAAGGTTGGATTGGGGTATTGATCCGTAGAAGACAAATATTTAAACTTGCACGAGAAATGGTATTTGAAGGAGAACATGGTCGGAATCCACGATCATAAAGGATCGAACCACGGATACAAGATGAACTTATTACAAAGGGGTAATTATTTTTACGAGCAGCTTCCATGATAAGGTATACATCGTGTCCCTGGGCATGAACGCAAGGTTCAAGGTCGACTCCCACTTCTTCAATGTATAACCTTCCATTCACTTTTCGCTTTGATAAAGGCATTAGTGTTGAAAGTTTTATCTGGTGAAATACCGGATGAGTATGACTCGTGAAAACTTCCGAGTTCACACATATAAAGGAAGGCATAGGTTCAACCTGTCAGGGTATCGTGGAAACATATACCACAAGCTTCAATAGTAAATACGACCAGCTCGAAAGCAGAGCATGGTTGGCCAAGCAGATGATACAATTTACCAAGGGCATTATGTATCAGGTAAAGAACTCACAAGAATTTTGGTTGTGAAGGACATTGTCGGATAATAACCCGGCAATGGTTATGGCGGTCCACAACGGGGCTGATGTGAGTATCGGAACTCAATCAAAGGAAGAAGGAATGCCAATGCATCGGATTATAGAAACAACTGAGTAACTTAGAGCTCAATTGCAAAGGAATTAAGATTTACAAAGCGAAGGATCAGAAGCAGACGCTCTGATCAAGGATGGATAAGTTCAATATACTTAGGGGCACAATCGACGACAATTTGATTGGCGAGAACCAGCTCATGTTTAAAATGACGTCTGAGCCGGAAAGATAATTTAAAAGGATCAACTGATGATTGCGTGCATTCGCACCCATGTCGAATCAAAGGGATCAAAATGACGGTGCCTAAGGATACTCACGAATATTGCCAGACATATGGCAAGCATCCATCATGCAAGCAGACAAGTATTGCAGAGCAATAAGCTACTAAGGATTTTTGGAGGATCGAATAGTATTTCGATGACCATTGTGAAACACATGAACAACTGGGGGATGAGCGGATACTCGATAAGTGCGAGAATTATCCGTAGGGGTATTCAGGTGACAAAGAACAGCAAGGCAGTAAGCTCAAAGGATTATCGAAACAACGACGAGTATTTCGGGGTATCTTGTAATAAACTGGGGATGAATGTAAGAATACCAACTACAAGTAGTTACCCATAAGGGTTGACGGTGGAAGGGGAGTTGCAAACGCGACGAACACAAGTTCTCGGGTTAACAGCGGAGAGTATCTTCAGGGTCTTCCCGTGCAGCAGACGATCATCAGTAATAAGGGGCTCTCCGGGTGAAAGTGATAACGAGATCCTAATGTTAGATTTAGCAAAATTCATTTAACCCGAATAGAAGAGAGATCAGAGTTCCAGAGTATAGACGAGGAATAAAAGATCCTAATACCACCCAGATGGCGACGTGGGCCCGTAAGGCACACAGCCATGTTAGTAAAAAGTTTCGTAATGTCTAGACTCGACTTCGGCCAAGGAGTGTGGAAGGGGGATTCCTACAGGCAGTCGGCTCTGATACCAACTTGTGACGCCCCCGATTTGACCGTACACTAATCATGCACGCAAATGTGTACGATCAAGATCAAGGACTCACGGGAAGATATCACAACACAACTCTACAAATAAAATAAGTCATACAAGCATCATATTACAAGCCAGGGGCCTCGAGGGCTCGAATACAAGAGCTCGATCATAGACGAGTCAGCGGAAGCAACAATATCTGAGTACAGACATAAGTTAAACAAGGTTGCCTTAAGAAGGCTAGCACAAACTGGGATACAGATCGAAAGAGGCGCAGGCCTCCTGCCTGGGATCCTCCTAACTACTCCTGGTCGTCGTCAGCGGGCATCACGTAGTAGTAGGCACCTCCGGTGTAGTAGGAGTCGTCGTCGAAGGTGGCGTCTGGCTCCTGGGCTCCAACATCTGGTTGCGACAACCAGGTAGAAGGGATAGGGGGAAAAGAGGGAGAAAGCAACCGTGAGTACTCATCCAAAGTACTCGCAAGCAAGGAGCTACACTACATATGCATGGGTAAATGTGTAAAGGGCCATATCGGTGGACTGAACTGCAGAAAGCCAGAATAAGAGGGGGATAACTAATCCTGTCGAAGACTATGCTTCTGGCAGCCTCCATCTTGCAGCATGTAGAAGAGAGTAGATTGAAGTCCTCCAAGTAACATCGCATAGCATAACCCTAACCGTTGATCCTCCCCTCGTCGCCCTGTGAGAGAGCGATCACCGGTTGTATCTGGCACTTGGAAGGGTGTGTTTTATTAAGTATCCGGTTCTAGTTGTCATAAGGTCAAGGTACAACTCCAAGTCATCCTGTTACCGAAGATCACGGCTATTCAAATAGATTAACTTCCCTGCATGGGTGCACCACATTCCCCAACACGCTCGATCCCATTTGGCCGGACACACTTTCCTGGGTCATGCCCGGCCTCGGAAGATCAACACGTCGCAGCCCCACCTAGACCAACAGAGAGGTCAGCACGCCGGTCTAAACCTAAGCGCCCAGGGGTCTAGGCCCATCGCCCTTAGCACACCTGCACGTTGCGAACGCGGCCGGAAGCAGAACTAGCCCCCTTAATACAAGAGCAGGCTTACAGTCCAATCCAGCGCGCGCCACTCAGTCGCTGACGTCACGAAGGCTTCGGCTGATACCACGACGTCGGGATACCCATAACTACTCCCGCGTAGATGGTTAGTGCGTATAGACCAGTAGCCAGACTCAGATCAAATACCAAGATCTCGTTAAACGTGTTAAGTATCCGCGAACGCCGACCAGGGCCAGGCCCACCTCTCTCCTAGGTGGTCTCAACCTGCCCTGTCGCTTCGCCTCAAAGTAACAGTCGGGGGCCGTCGGGAACTCAGGCCCACCACAACCTGGATGGAGCCACCTGCCCCTTCAGCCCCCATCTCCAAACAGTATCACCAGTAATGTAACAGTGTAAAGTAAATAGCATATGCCCGTGATCACCTCCCGAGGTGATCACGGCCCAGTAGTATAGCATGGCAGACGGACAAGAGTGTAGGGCCACTGATGGAACACTAGCATCCTATACTAAGCAGTAGGATAGCAGGTAATGGTAACAACAGTAGTAGCAAGGACAGGCTATGCATCAGGATAGGATTAACGGAAAGCAGTAACAAGCTACACTACTCTAATGCAAGCAGTATAGAGAAGAGTAGGCGATATCTGGTGATCAAGGGGGGGGGCTTGCCTGGTTGCTCTGGCAAGAGAGAGGGGTCGTCAACACCGTAGTCGTACTGGGTAGCAGCGGCGTCGGTCTCGGTGTCTAGCGAGAGAAGAGGGGGGAAGAAACAATAAATATAATGCAAACAGATGCATAATGATGCATGACATGACAAAACGTGATGCTAGGTGTGCCATAACGCGGTACGAGGGGGTACCGGTGAAGGGGGGAAACATCCGGAAAAGTATTCCCGGTGTTTCGCGTTCTCGGACAGATGAAACGGAGGGGGAAAGTTGCGTGTTCGCTATGCTAGGGATGCGTGGCGGATAAACGGGCTGTGTATTCGGATTCGCCTCGTCGTTCTGAGCAACTTTCATGTACAAAGTATTTCCATCCGAGATACGGTTTATTTTATATGATTTTTCAAAGTTTATAGTATTTTCTATGATTTTCTGGAATATTTTTATTTAATCTAATCCGAATTTGACCAAGTCAATTTGACTAGTCAAAAGGGAGGATGTGGCCCACATGTCATTGACACATAATTTAATTGATGGATAAACTAAAATGGAGGGGTTAAATTAACATAAGGGGCCACATGTCATAGGCTAGCAATTATCCAAAGTACTAATTAGTCTAACTACTCATTAGCTACTAACCTAAATAGGGCCGGTCACATCCAGAGACACAGCCGGCCACACACACGCTGCACACACACACACAAGCACACTGGGCCGGCCAGAGGCACACAGCCGGCCACACACGGCGCACACACACAATGCTTGGGAGTAACTCTATTCCTTTTAACACAAGATAGCATTTTGTGATTTTTGTAGGATTTAATCCATGCATTATCTGAAACAGGTCCAATGAAACAAAATGACATATAATTTTTACCCATTTTAGGACTTGCCTTATCGCTGTTTAGTGGCAGTTTAGAAGGCTAGTCATTGTAGAAATACAAAAGCTAGCTACTGCTACAGTAACTGAATGTTACTGTAGCCGTGTAGCATAGCAGACAGCGGCTGCGGGAGCAGCGAAGCAGGCGGCATGCACACGGCCGCGCATGCTGGGCGCAGGGTGGGATGGACGCGAGGCGTGGGCAGCCGCGGCGCGAGCAGTGGCACGGGGTGAGCGCGGCCACGGCTTCGGCGGCGACCAGAGCAGACTGCAGCAACGCAGCGGCAGTAGGCAACAGTGGGCGGGCGCGGGGCGTCAGAGACGGGTCGCGGAAGAGGCGGTGCAGGGCGCGTACTGCAGTGTGGACGCAGGGGCGGACGGTGTGCGAGCGCGTGCGGGAGGAGAGCTCCGGCCACGGCGGACTGCGGAGCCGAAGTTCGCGGGTAACGGTGCTACGGCGACTACGGCGACGAGGGAAAGGGGGAACGGGGTGGTACTCACCGAGAAGGCGCAAGGAGGCCCATCGAGTGGCTTAGGAGCAGCAGAGGTGACCGGCGTCGTCGTGGTTCGTCGGCGACCCGAGGAGGAAGAAGCTTCGATCCGGCGCTGCAGCGTGAGGAGCTCCAACGGGGTGGCACCATTTGATGCAGAGGAAGACGACGAAGCGGACGGACGCAGTCCTAGGCGGTGGGGGGCATGGTGGCCGCGGTAGGACGAGATGGCTGGCGACGCGGGCGCACGACGAGGTGGGTCTGGACCACGAGGGAGTGACGAGGAAGAGAGGGGGCATGGGAAAAATATCTGCGCAGGGGGAGTGGAGCTGACGAGGCCGCGAGGGGGGAGGGCGCCTGCCTTATCCCCTCGCCGACGCCGACGAGGTGGTTCGGCGGGGCGTCGCTCCTGTTGCGACCGCGCCAGGGGAACAGGGGAGTAGGCGACCGGGGAGGGCTAGGTGGGCCAGCTGGCTGAGCTGGGCCGAGGCCCAGGGGCTTCTCTTATTTATTTAACCTTTTGGATCTCTTGTCTTTTTTTTAATTACATTTCTATTTTTCTTTTAGTTTCATTTTATTTATTTATTTTAGTTTTGTAAAACATAAATTTTAGCATCTAAATTAGTAGTAATAATTAGGCCACTGCCACAAAAGTTTAACACTACAATAAAACAGATTTGTGTTTGTTTTAGTATTAAAGGCATTTAATAATTGCTTTTAGCCCCTGTTTTAATTAGTTAAGGGCATTAAACCACATCGCAAAGATGTTGGTTCACATCCGTAATTAGTTATGCAATATTTGCCACACTTTGCACATTTTAGTTTGCATGTTTGAGAATTTTAAATTTTGACTTTAATTTGAATTTGGAATTTGAACAGTGTTTGAATGCAAAGGGGGATTAGTAATAGTAAGAGTGATGACATGGCACCATTAACATGGGATTACTATAGCTTAATTATCCGGGCGTCACAGAAGGTCTCATCGTAGTCAATCCCTTGAACTTGTCGAAAACCTTTCGCAACAAGTCGAGCTTTGTAGACAGTAACATTACCATCAGCGTCAGTCTTCTTCTTGAAGATCCATTTATTCTCAATTGCTTGCTGATCAACGGGCAAGTCAACCAAAGTCCACACTTTGTTCTCATACATGGATCCCATCTCAGATTTCATGGCTTCTAGCCACTTTACGGAATCTAGGCTCACCATCGCTTCTTCATAGTTCGTAGGTTCATCATGATCTAGTAGCATGACTTCCAGAACAGGATTACCGTACCACTCTGGTGCGGATCTTACTCTGGTTGATCTACGAGGTTCGGTAGTAACTTGATCTGAAGTTTCATGATCATTATCATTAGCTTCCTCACTAATTGGTGTAGGTGTCACAGAAACCGGTTTCTATGATGTACTACTTTCCAATAAGGGAGCAGGTACAGTTACCTCATCAAGTTCTACTTTTCTCCCACTCACTTCTTTCGAGAGAAACTCCTTCTCTAGAAAGGATCCATTCTTAGCAACGAAAGTCTTGCCTTCGGATCTGTGATAGAAGGTGTACCCAATAGTTTCCCTTGGGTATCCTATGAAGATACATTTCTCTGATTTGGGTTCGAGCTTATCAGGTTGAAGCTTTTTCACATAAGCATCGCAGCCCCAAACTTTCAGAAACGACAACTTTGGTTTTTGGCCAAACCACAGTTCATAAGGTGTCGTCTCAACGGATTTCGATGATGCCCTATTTAACGTGAATGCAGTCGTCTCTAAAGCATAACCCCAAAACGATAGCGGTAAATCTGTAAGAGACATCATAGATCGCACCATATCTAGTAAAGTACGATTTCGACGTTCGGACACACCATTACGCTGTGGTGTTTCGGGTGGCGTGAGTTGCGAAACTATTCCGCATTGTTTCAAATGTAGACCAAACTCGTAACTCAAATATTCTCCTCCATGATCAAATCGTAGAAACTTTTTTTTCTTGTTACGATGATTTTCAACTTCACTCTGAAATTCTTTGAACTTTTCAAATGTTTCAGACTTATGTTTCATCAAGTAGATATACCCATATCTGCTTAAATCATCTGTGAAGGTGAGAAAATAATGATATCCGCCACGAGCCTCAATATTCATCGGACCACATACATCTGTATGTATGATTTCCAACAAATCCGTTGCTCTCTCCATAGTACCGGAGAACGGCGTTTTAGTCATCTTGCCCATGAGGCACGGTTCGCAAGTATCAAGTGATTCATAATCAAGTGATTCCAAAAGTCCATCAGTATGGAGTTTCTTCATGCGCTTTACACCGATATGACCTAAACGGCAGTGCCACAAATAAGTTGCACTATCATTATCAACTCTGCATTTTTTGGCTTCAACATTGTGAATATTTGTATCACTATTATCAAGATTCAACAAAAATAGACCACTCTTCAAGGGTGCATGACCATAAAAGATATTACTCATATAAATAGAACAACCATTATTCTTTGATTTAAATGAATAACCATCTCGCATCAAACAAGATCCCGATATAATGTTCATGCTCAACACCGGCACCAAATAACAATTATTTAGGTCTAAAACTAATCCCGAAGGTAGATGTAGAGGTAGCGTGCCGACTGCGATCACATCAACTTTGGAACCATTTCCCACGCGCATCGTCACCTCGTCCTTTGCCAGTGTTCGCTTACTCCGTAGTCCCTGTTTCGAGTTGCAAATGTTAGCAACAGAACCAGTATCAAATACCCAGGTGCTACTGCGAGCTCTAGTAAGGTACACATCAATAACATGTATATCACATATACCTTTGTTCACTTCGCCATCCTTCTTATCCGCCAAATACTTGGGGCAGTTCCTCTTCCAGTGTCCAGTCTGCTTGCAGTAGAAGCACTCAGTTTCAGGCTTAGGTCCAGATTTGGGTTTCTTCTCCTCAGCAGCAACTTGCTTACTGTTCTTCTTGAAGTTCCCCTTCTTCTTCCCTTTGCCCTTTTTCTTGAAACTGGCGGTCTTGTTGACCATCAACACTTGATGCTCCTTCTTGATTTCTACCTCCGCAGCCTTTAGCATTGCGAAGAGCTCGGGAATTGTCTTATCCATCCCTTGCATGTTATAGTTCATCACAAAGCTCTTGTAGCTTGGTGGCAGTGATTGAAGAACGTTGTCAATGACACTATCAACAGGAAGATTAACCCCGAGTTGAGTCAGGTGATTATGATACCCAGACATTTTGAGTATATGTTCACTGACAGAACTATTCTCCTCCATCTTGCAGCTATAGAATTTATTAGAGACTTCATATCTCTCAATCCGGGCATTTGCTTGAAATATTAACTTCAACTCCTGGAACATCTCATATGCTCCATGACGTTCAAAACGTCGTTGAAGTCCCGATTCTAAGACGTAAAGCATGGCACACTGAACTATCAAGTAGTCATCAGCTTTGCTCTGCCAGACGTTCATAACATCTGGTGTTGCTCCAGCAGCAGGCCTGGCACCTAGCGGTGCTTCCAGGACGTAATTCTTCTGTGCAGCAATGAGAATAATCCTCAAGTTACGGACCCAGTCCGTGTAATTGCTACCATCATCTTTCAACTTTGCTTTCTCAAGGAACGCATTAAAATTCAATGGAACAACAACATGGGCCATCTATCTACAAATAAACATAGACAAGCAAGATACTATCAGGTACTAAGTTCATGATAAATTTAAGTTCAATTAATCATATTACTTAAGAACTCCCACTTAGAAAGACATCCCTCTAATCTTCTAAGTGATCACGTGATCCAAATCAACTAAACCATAACCGATCATCACGTGAAATGGAGTAGCTTTCAATGGTGAACATCAACATGTTGATCATATCTACTATATGATTCACGCTCGAACTTTCGGTCTCAGTGTTCCGAGGCCATATCTGCATATGCTAGGCTCGTCAAGTTTAACCTGAGTATTCTGCGTGTGCAAAACTGGCTTGCACCCGTTGTAGATGGACGTAGAGCTTATCACACCCGATCATCACGTGGTGTCTGGGCACGACAAACTTTGGCAACGGTGCATACTCAGGGAGAACACTTTTATCTTGAAATTTGGTGAGAGGTCATCTTATAATGCTGCCGTCAATCAAAGCAAGATAAGATGCATAAAAGATAAACATCACATGCAATCAATATAAGTGATATGATATGGCCATCATCATCTTGTGCTTGTGATCTCCATCTCCGAAGCACCGTCATGATCACCATCGTCACCGGCGTGACACCTTGATCACCATCGTAGCATTGTTGTCGTCTCGACAATCTTATGCTTCCACGACTATCGCTACCGCTTAGTGATAAAGTAAAGCATTACAGCGCAATTGCATTGCATACAATAAAGCGACAACCATATGGCTCCTGCCAGTTGCCGATAACTCGGTTACAAAATATGATCATCTCATACAATAAAATTTAGCATCATGTCTTGACCATATCACATCACAACATGCCCTGCAAAAACAAGTTAGACGTCCTCTACTTTGTTGTTGCAAGTTTTACGTGGCTGCTACGGGCTTAGCAAGAACCGTCCTTACCTACGCATCAAAACCACAACGATAGTTTGTCAAGTTGGTGTTGTTTTATACTTCGCAAGGACCGGGCGTAGCCACACTCGGTTCAACTAAAGTTGGAGAAACTGACACCCGCCAGCCACCTGTGTGCAAAGCACGTCGGTAGAACCAGTCTCGCGTAAGCGTACGCGTAATGTCGGTCCGGGCCGCTTCATCCAACAATACCGCCGAACCAAAGTATGACATGCTGGTAAGCAGTATGACTTATATCGCCTACAACTCACTTGTGTTCTACTCGTGCAAATAACATCAACGCATAAAACCTAGGCTCGGATGCCACTGTAGGGGAACGTAGTAATTTCAAAAAAAATCCTACGCACACACAAGATCATGGTGATGCATAGCAACGAGAGGGGAGAGTGTTGTCTACGTACCCTCATAGACCGGCAACGGAAGCGTTGACACAACGTAGAGGAAGTAGCCGTACGTCTTCCCGATCCGATCGATCCAAGTACCGAACGTACGGCACCTCCGAGTTCTGCACACGTTCAACTCGATGACGTCCCTCGAGCTCCGATCCAGCAAACCATTGAGGGAGAGTTTCGTCAGCACGACGGCGTGATGACGATGACGATGTTATACCGACGCAGGGCTTTGCCTAAGCACCGCTACGATATGACCGAGGTGGAATATGGTGGAAGGGGGCACCGCACACGGCTAAGGAACGATCACGAAGATCAACTTGTGTGTCATGGGGTGCCCCCTTGCCCCTGTGTATAAAGGAGGGAGAGGGGGAGGTGCGGCCGGCCCTAGGGGTGCGCCTGGAGGAGTCCTACTCCCACCGGGAGTAGGACTCCCCCCTCTTGCCTTGTTGGAAAAGGAAGGGGGAAGGGAGAAAGAGGAAAGGGGGGCGCCGCCCCCCCCCCTTCCTTGTCCTATTCGGACTAGGGGGGAGGGGGCGCGCGGCCTGCCCTGGCCGGCCCTCCTCTTCTCCCTTATGGCCCATGTAGGCCCAATAACCCCCGGGGGGGTTCTGGTAACCCCCCGGTACTCCGGTAAAATCCCGATTTCACCCGGAACATTTCCGATATCCAAATATAGGCTTCCAATATATCAATCTTTATGTCTCGACCATTTCGAGACTCCTCGTCATGTCCGTGATCACATCCGGAACTCCGAACAACCTTCGGTACATCAAAACACAAAAACCCTAATTACGACCGTCACCGAACTTTAAGCGTGCGGACCCTACGGGTTCAAGAACTATGTAGACATGACTGAGACACGTCTCCGGTCAATAACCAATAGCGGAACCTGGATGCTCATATTGGCTCCTACATATTCTACGAAGATCTTTATCGGTCAGACCGCATAACAACATACGTTGTTCCCTTTGTCATCGGTATGTTACTTGCCCGAGATTCGATCATCGGTATCTTAATACCTAGTTCAATCTCGTTACCGGCAAGTCTCTTTACTCGTTCCGTAATACATCATCCCGCAACTAACTTATTAGTTGCAATGCTTGCAAGGCTTGAGTGATGTGCATTACCGAGAGGGCCCAGAGATACCTCTCCGACAATCGGAGTGACAAATTCTAATCTCGAAATACGCCAACCCAACAAGTACCTTCGGAGACACTTGTAGAGCACCTTTATAATCACCCAGTTATGTTGTGACGTTTGGTAGCACACAAAGTGTTCCTCCGGTAAACGGGAGTTGCATAATCTCATAGTCATAGGAACATGTATAAGTTATGAAGAAAGCAATAGTAACAAACTAAACGATCAAGTGCTAAGCTAACGGAATGGGTCAAGTCAATCACATCATTCTCCTAATGATGTGATCCCGTTAATCAAATGACAACTCATGTCTATGGTTAGGAAACATAACCATCTTCGATCAACGAGCTAGTCAAGTAGAGGCATACTAGTGACACTCTGTTTGTCTATGTATTCACACATGTATTATGTTTCCGGTTAATACAATTCTAGCATGAATAATAAACATTTATCATGATATAAGGAAATAAATAATAACTTTATTATTGCCTCTAGGGCATATTTCCTTCACTCTCCCGATGAGAGGAGCGTTGGTGATGACGATGGTGATGATTTCCCCCTTCGGGAGGGAAGTATCCCCGGCAGAACAGCTCTGCCGGAGCTCTAGATTGGATCCGCCAAGGTTCCGCCTCGTGGCGGCAGAGTCTCATCCCGAAAAGTTCCTCCTTATTTTTTTCTCATCGAAAGACCTCATATAGGAGAAGATAGGCATCGGAGAGCCACCCGGGGGCCCACGAGGTAGGGGGGCGCGCCCTAGGGGGGGCGCCCCCCACCCTCGTGAGAAGGGTGTGGGCCCCCTGGCCTTCATCTTTCGTGATGATTTTTCTTTATTTCTTTTAAGATGTCCCGTGAAGTTTCAGGACTTTTGGAGTTGCACAGAATAGGCCTCTAATATTTGCTCCTTTTCCAGCCCAGAATTCCACCTGCCGGCATTCTCCATCTTTATGTAAACCTTGTAAAATAAGAGAGAATAGCCATAAGTATTGTGACATAAAGTGAAATAACAGTCCATAATGCAATAAATATCGATATAAAAGCATGATGCAAAATGGACGTATCATAGGACAGTAGCAAATTTCCCTCAAGTGGATGACCTAAGGTTTATCAATCCATGGGAGGCGTAGGATGAAGATGGTCTCTCTCAAGCAACCCTGCAACCAAATAACAAAGAGTCTCTTGTGTCCCCAACACACCCAATACAATGGTAAATTGTATAGGTGCACCAGTTCGGCGAAGAGATGGTGATACAAGTGGTATATGGATAGTACATAATAGTTTTTGTAATCTGAAAATAAAAAAACAGCAAGGTAACGAATGATAAAAGTGAGCGTAAACGGTATTGCAATGTGTTGAAACAAGGCCTAGGGTTCATACTTTCGCTAGTGCAAGTTCCCTCAACAATAATAACATAATTGGATCATATAACTATCCCTCAACATGCAACAAAGAGTCACTCCGAAGTCACTAATAGTGGAGAACGAACGAAGAGATTATGGTAGGGTACGAAACCACCTCAAAGTTATTCTTTCCAATCAATCCGTTGGGCTATTCCTATAAGTGTCACAAACAGCCCTAGAGTTCGTACTAGAATAACACCTTAAGACACAAATCAACCAAAACCCTAATGTCACCTAGATACTACAATGTCACCTCAAGTATCCGTGGGTATGATTATACGATATGCATCACAGAATCTCAGATTCATCTATTCAACCAACACAAAGGACCTCAAAGAGTGCCCCAAAGTTCTACTGGAGAATCACGATGAAAACGTGTGCCAACCCCTATGCATAGGTTCATGGGCGGAACCCGCAAGTTGATCACCAAAACATACATCAAGTGAATCACGTGATATCCCATTGTCACCACAGATATCCACGGCAAGACATACATCAGGTGTTCTCAAATCTTTAAAGACTCAATCCGATAAGATTACTTCAAGGGAAAACTCAATCCATTACAAGAGAGTAGAGGGGGAGGAGAAACATAAGATCCAACTATAATAGCAAAGCTCGCGATACATCAAGATCGTGCCAAATCAAGAACACGAGAGAGAAAGAGATCAAACACATAGCTACTGGTACATACCCTCAGCCCCGAGGGAGAACTACTCCCTCCTCGTCATGGAGAGCACCTGGATGATGAAGATGGACACCGGAGAGGGATTGCCCCTCCGGCAGGGTGCCGGAACGGGTCTAGATTGACTTTCGGTGGCTACAGAGGCTTCTGGCGGCGGAACTCCCGATCTATTGTGCTCACGAATGTTTTTAGGGTATATGGAGATATATAGGCGGAAGAAGTACGTCAGGGGGCCCACGAGGGGCTCACGAGGGTGGAGGGCGCGCCCCCCTACCTCGTGACCTCCTCGCAGATCCCCCGACGTGCACTCCAAGTTTTCTGGGCTTCTTTCCTTCCAAAAATGAGTTCCGTGAAGTTTCAGGTCAATTGGACTCCATTCGATTTTCCTTTTCTTCAAAACCCTAAAACAGGGTAAAAACAAAAACTGGCACTGGGCTCTGGGTTAATAGGTTAGTCCCAAATGATATAAAAGTGTATAATAAAGCCCATAAACATTCAAAACAGTAGATAATATAGCATGGAGCAATCAAAAATTATAGATACGTTGGAGACGTATCAGTGTTAAAATCATTATTGTGTAATCTAGATTATTGACTCTAGTGCAAGTGGGAGACTGAAGGAAATATGCGCTAGAGGCAATAATAAAGTTATTTTTTATTTCCTTATTTCATGATAAATGTTTATTATTCATGCTAGAATTGTATTAACCGGAAACATAATACATGTGTGAATACATAGACAAACATAGTGTCACTAGTATGCCTCTACTTGACTAGCTCATTGATCAAAGATGGTTAGGTTTCCTAACCATAGACATGAGTTGTTATTTGATCAATGGGATCACATCACTAGGGGAATGATGTGATTGCTTGACCCATTCCGTTAGCTTAGCACTTGATCGTTTGTTTACTGCTATTGCTTTCTTCATAACTTATACATGTTCTTGTGACTATGAGATTATGCAACTCCCGAATACCGGAGGAACACTTTGTGTGCTACCAAACATCACAGCGTAACTGGGTGATTATAAAGGTGCTCTACGGGTGTCTCCGATGGTACTTGTTGAGTTGGCATAGATCAAGATTAGGATTTGTCACTCCGATTGTCGGAGAGGTATCTCTGGGCCCTCTTGGTAATACACATCACTATAAGCCTTGTAAGCATGATAACTAATGAGTTAGTTACGGGATGATGTATTACGGAACGAGTAAAGAGACTTGCCGGTAACGAGATTGAACTAGGTATTGGATACCGACGATCGAATCTCGGGCAAGTAACATACCGATGACAAAGAGAGCGACGTATAGTGTTGTGCAGTTTGACCGATAAAGATCTTCGTAGAATATGTAGGAACAAATATGAGCATCCAGGTTCCGCTATTGGTTATTGACCAGAGACGTGTCTCGGTCATGTCTACATAGTTCTCGAACCCGTAGGGTCCGCACGCTTAAAGTTCTATGACGATCGGTTTTATGAGTTTATATGTTTTGATGTACCGAAGGTAGTTCGGAGTCCTGGATGTGATCACGGACATGACGAGGAGTCTCGAAATGGTCGAGACATAAAGATTGATATATTGGAAGCCTACATTTGGACATCAGAAAAGTTCCGGGTGAAATCGGGATTTTACCGGAGTACCGGAGGGGTTACCGGAACCCCCCGGGGGCTAATGGGCCTTGTTGGGCCATAAGGGAAAGAGAGAGGGGCCGGCCTAGGGCAAGCAGCGCGCCCCCTTCCCCCTGTCCGAATTGGACTAGGAGAAGGGGGGGCGGCAGCCCCCTTTCCTTCTCTTTCTCTCCCTGCCTTTCCCCCTCCTAGTAGGAGTAGGAAAGAGAGGAATCCTACTCCTACTAGGAGGAGGATTCCTCCTCCTAGGCGCGCCAACAAGGGCCGGCCGACCTCCCCCTTGCTCCTTTATATACAGGGGCAGGGGGCACCTCTAGACACACAAATTGATCACAAAGATCTCTCCCAGCCGTGTGTGGTGCCCCCTCCATCATAATCCACCTCGGTCATACTGTATCGGGGTTTAGGCGAAGCCCTGCTACAGTAGCTTCTTCAACATCGTCACCACACCGTCGTGCTGATGAAACTCTTCCCCGAGCTCTACTGGATCGTGAGTTTGCGGGACGTCACCGAGCTGAACATGTGCTGAACGTGGAGGTGCCGTACGTTCGGTACTGAGGATTGGTCGATCGTGAAGACATACGACTACATCAACCGCGTTGTCATAACGCTTCCGCTTAATGGTCTACGAGGGTACGTGGACAACACTCTCCCCTCTCATTGCTATGCATCACCATGATCCTGCGTGTGCGTAGGAATTTTTTTGAAATTACTACATTCCCCAACAGTGTGTGCCAGGTGGGCCGATCCCCGGCGGTTTCTGGGTCGTGTGGGAAGGACCCCCCTATCGCCCACACTCACTAGGCGACGGTTCCAAATGTCGTCGCGGAAAGTTTATAGGTTTGAGATTACTAAAGTATGAAACAATTGCTTGGCTTGTCATCGGGGTTGTGCATGATGAGAGCATTCTTGTGTGACGAAAATGGAGCATGACTAAACTATATGATTTTGTAGGGATGAACTTTCTTTGGCCATGTTATTTTGAGAAGACATAATTGCTTTGTTAGTATGCCTGAAGTATTATTATTTTTATGTCAATATGGACTTCTATCTTGAATCTTTCGAATCTGAATATTCATACCACAATTAAGAAGAATTACATTAAAAATATGCCAACTAGAACTCCGCATCAAAAATTCTGTTTTTATCATTTACCTACTCGAGGACAAGCAGGAATTAAGCTTGGGGATGCTTGATATGTCTCCAATGTATCTATAAATTTTGATTGCTCCATGCTATATTATCTACTGTTTTGGACATTATTGGGCTTTATCATCCACTTTTATATTATTTTTGGGACTAACCTATTAACCGAAGGCCTAGCCCAGAATTGTTGTGTTTGCCTATTTTAGGGTTTCGAAGAAAAGGAATATCAAACGGAGTCCAAACGGAATGAAACCTTCGGGAACGTGATTTTCTCACCGAACATGATCCAGGAGACTTGGACCCTACATCAAGAAACAAAGTAGGAGGCCACGAGGTAGGGGGGAGCGCCTACCCCCCCCAGGCGCGCCCTCCACCCTCGTGGGCCCCATGTTGCTCCACCAACGTACTCCTTCCTCCTATATATACCTACGTACCCCCAAACGATCAGAGACGGAGCCAAAACCCTAATTCCACCGTTGTAACTTTTATGTATCCACGAGATCCCATCTTGGGGCCTGTTCCGGAGCTCCGCCGGAGGGGGTATCCATCACGGAGGGCTTCTACATCATCACCATAGCCCCTCCGATGAAGTGTGAGTAGTTTACCTCAGACCTACGGGTCCATAGTTATTAGCTATATGGCTTCTTCTCTCTTTTTGGATCTCAATGCAATGTTCCCCCCTCTCTTGTGGAGATCTATTCGATGTAATCTTCTTTTTGCGGTGTGTTTGTTGAGACTGATGAATTGTGGGTTTATCATCAAGTCTATCTATGAGCAATATTTGAATCTTCTCTGAATTCTTTTATGTATGATTGGTTATCTTAGCAAGTCTCTTCGAATTATCAGTTTGGTTTGGCCTACTAGATTGATCTTTCCTGCAATGGGAGAAGTGCTTAGCTTTGGGTTCAATCTTGCGGTGTCCTTTCCTAGTGACAGTAGGGGTAGCAAGGCACGTATTGTATTGTTGCCATCGAGGATAACAAGATGGGGTTTTCACCATATTGCATGAGTTTATCCCTCTACATCATGTCATCTTGCTTGAGGCGTTACTCTGTTTTCATGAACTTAATACTCTAGATGCATGCTGGATAGCGGTCGATGAGTGGAGTAATAGTAGTAGATGCAGGCAGGAGTCGGTCTACTTGTCTCGGACGTGATGCCTATATACATGATCATACCTAGATATTCTCATAACTATGCTCAATTCTGTCAATTGCTCAACAGTAATTCGTTCACCCACCGTAGAATACCTATGCTCTTGAGAGAAGCCACTAGTGAAACCTATGGCCCCCGGGTCTATCTTCATCATATTAATCTTCCAATAATTAGTTATGTTCATTGCCTTTTATTTTACTTTGCATCTTTATCATAAAAATACCAAAAATATTATCTTATCATATCTATCAGATCTCACTCTCATAAGTGGTCGTGTAGGGATTGACAACCCCTTATCGCGTTGGTTGCGAGGATTTATTTGCTTTGTGCAGGTACGAGGGACTCATGTGTAGCCTCCTACTGGATTGATACCTTGGTTCTCAAAAACTGAGGGAAATACTTACGCTACTTTGCTGCATCACCCCTTCCTCTTCGGGGAAAACCAACGCAGTGCTCAAGAGGTAGCAAGAAGGATTTCTGGCGCCATTGCTGGGGAGTCTACGCAAAAGTCAATATACCAAGTACCCATCACAATCCTTATCTCCCGCATTACATTATTTGCCATTTGCCTCTCGTTTTCCTCTCCCCCACTTCACCCTTGCCGTTTTATTCGCTCTCTCTCTCTATCCTCCATCTCTTTCTCTATTTGCCTCTTTTTGCCCGCTTGCTTTTTGTTTGCTTGTGTGTTGGATTGCTTGCTTGTCACGATGGCTCAAGATAACACTAAATTGTGTGACTTTACCAATACCAACAACAATGATTTTATTAGCACTCCGATTGCTCCTCTTACCGATGCTGAATCTTGTGAAATTAATACTGCCTGGCTGAATCTTGTCATGAAAGATCCGTTTTCCGGCCTTCCTAGTGAAGATGTCGCTACCCATCTAAATAGATTTGTTGATTTGTGTGATATGAAAAAGAAGAAAGATGTGGATAACGATATTGTTAAATTGAAGCTATTTCCTTTTTCGCTTAGAAATCGTGCTAAAGCTTGGTTTTCATCTTTGCCTAAAAATAGTATTGATTCATGGAATAAGTGCAAAGATGCTTTTATCTCTAAGTACTTTCCTCCCGCTAAGATCATCTCCCTTAGAAACGATATTATGAATTTTAAGCAACTTGATCATGAACATGTTGCGCAAGCTTGGGAGAGGATGAAATTAATGATACGTAATTGCCCTACTCATGGTTTGAATTTGTGGATGATTATACAAAAAAATTATGCCGGATTGAATTTTGCTTCTAGAAATCTTTTAGATTCGGCCGCGGGAGGCACTTTTATGGAAATCACTTTAGGAGAAGCTACTAAACTCCTAGATAATATTATGGTTAATTATTCTCAATGGCATACTGAAAGATCCACTAATAAAAAGGTGCATGCGATAGAAGAAATTAATGTCTTGAGTGGAAAGATGGATGAACTTATGAAATTATTTGCTAGTAAAAGTGTTTCTTCTGATCCTAATGATATGCCCTTGTCTACTTTGATTGAGAATAATAATGAATCTATGGATGTGAATTTTGTTGGTAGGAACAATTTTGGTAACAACGCGTATAGAGGAAATTTCAATCCTAGGCCTTATCCTAGTAATCCATCTAATAATTATGGTAATTCCTACAACAATTCTTATGGAAATTATAATAAGATGCCCTCTGATTTTGAATCTAATATTAAATAATTTATTACTTCGCAAAAGAATTTCAATGCTTTGATTGAAGAAAAATTGCTTAAGATTGATGAGTTGGCTAGGAACGTCAATGGAATTTCTCTTGATGTTGATTCCTTGAAACTTAGATCTATTACACCTAAGCATGATATCAATGAGTATCTCAAAGCCATGAGAATTTCCATTGATGAGTGCAAAGAAAGAACCGCTAGGATGCGTGCTAAGAAAGATGCCTTTATAAGAGCGTGTTTTTCTAGTTCCTATGAAAATAAAGATGAAGATCTAAAAGTTATTGATGTGTCCCCTATTAAATCTTTGTTTTGCAATATGAATCTTAATAATGATGGGACTGAATATGATCCACCTTTACCTATAAGGCGTTCCAAAAATTCGAAGTATTTAGATCTTGATGCTAAAATTGATAAAAGTGGGATCGAAGAAATTAAAACCCTAGATGTTGCTAAACCCACTATTTTGGATTTCAAGGAATTTAATTATGAAAATTGCTCTTTGATTGATTTTATTTCCTTGTTGCAATCCGTGCTAAATTCTCCTCACGCTTATAGTCAAAATAAAGCGTTTACTAAACATATCGTTGATGCCTTGATGCAATCTTATGAAGAAAAACTTGAATTGGAAGTTTCTATCCCTAGAAAACTTTATGATGAGTGGGAACCAACTATTAAAATTAAGATTAAATATCATGAGTTCTATGCTTTATGTGATTTGGGTGCCAGCGTTTCCACGATTCCAAAGACTTTGTGCGATTTGTTAGGTTTCCGTGATTTTGATGATTGCTCTCTAAACTTGCACCTTGAGGATTCCACTATTAAGAAACCTATGGGAAGAATTAATGATGTTCTTATTGTTGCAAATAGGAATTATGTACCCGTAGATTTTATTGTTCTTGACATAGATTGCAATCCTTCATGCCCTATTATTCTTGGTAGACCTTTCCTTAGAACGATTGGTGCAATTATTGATATGAAGGAAGGAAATATTAGATTCCAATTTCCGTTAAGGAAAGGCATGGAACACTTTCCTAGAAACAAAATTAAATTACCTTATGAATCTATTATGAGATCCACTTATGGATTGCCTACCAAAGATGGCAATACCTAGATCTATCATTGCTATGCCTAGCTAGGGGCGTTAAACGATATCGCTTGTTAGGAGGCAGCCCAATTTTATTTTTATTCCTTGCTTTTTGCTCCTGTTTAGTAATAAATAATTTATTTAGCCTCTGTTTAGGTTGTGTTTTTTGTGTTTAATTAGTGTTTGTGCCAAGTAGAACCGTTGGGAAGACTTGGGGAAAGTCTTGATATCTTGCTGTAAAAAACAGAAACTTTAGCGCTCACGATAACTGCTGCCATTTTTATTTGGAAAGTTATATTTAGTTAATTATTTTTTCAGATTATTAATAGATAAATTCCTCACGTCCAGTAATTTATTTTAGAATTTTTGGGGTTCCAGATCTTGCGCTAGCTACAGATTACTACAGACTGTTCTGTTTTTGACAGATTCTGTTTTCCGTGTATTGTTTGCTTATTTTGATGAATCTATGGCTAGTAAAATAGTTTATAAACCATAGAGAAGTTGGAATATAGTAGGTTTAACACCAATATAAATAAATAATGAGTTCATTACAGTACCTTGAAGTGGTCTTTTGTTTTCTTTCGCTAATGGAGCTCACGAGATTTTCTACTTTAAGTTTTGTGTTGTGAAGCTTTCAAGTTTTGGGTAAAGATTTGATGGATTATGGAACAAGGAGTGGCAAGAGACTAATATTGGGGATGCCCATGGCACCCCCCAAGATAATCTAAGGACACCTAAAAGCCAAAGCTTGGGGATGCCCCGGAAGGCATCCCCTCTTTTCGTCTACTTCTATCGGTAACTTTACTTGGAGCTATATTTTTATTCACCACATGATATGTGTTTTGCTTGGAGCGTCTTGTATGATTTGAGTCTTTGCTTTTTAGTTTACCACAATCATCCTTGCTGTACACACCTTTTGAGAGAGCCATACATGATTTGAAATTTGTTAGAATACCCTATATGCTTCACTTATATCTTTTGAGCTATATAGTTTTGCTCTAGTACTTCACTTATATCTTTTAGAGCACGGTGGTGAATTTGTTTTATAGAAACTATTGATCTCTCATGCTTCACTTAGATTATTTTCAGAGTCTTAAATAGCATGGTAATTTTCTTAAATAATCCTAATATACTAGGTATTCAAGATTAGTATATTTTTTTCTTATGAGTGTTTTGAATACTAAGAGAAGTTTGATGCTTGATGATTGTTTTGAGATATGGAGGTAATAATATCAAAGTCGTGCTAGTTGAGTAGTTGTGAATTTGAGAAGTGCTTGTGTTGAAGTTTGCAAGTCCCGTAGCATGCACGTATGGTAAACGTTATGTAACAAATTTGAAACATGAGGTGTTATTTGATTGTCTTCCTTATGAGTGGCGGTCGGGGACGAGCGATGGTCTTTTCCTACCAATCTATCCCCCTAGGAGCATGCGCGTAGTTCTTTGGTTTTTGATGACTTGTAGATTTTTGCAATAAGTATGTGAGTTCTTTATGACTAATGTTGAGTCCATGGATTATACGCACTCTCACCCTTCCATCATTGTTAGCCTCTTCGGTACCGTGCATTGCCCTTTCTCACATTGAGAGTTGGTGCAAACTTCGCCGGTGCATCCAAACCACGTGATATGATACACTCTTTCACACATAAACCTCCTTATATCCTCCTCAAAACAGCCACCATACCTACCTATTATGGCATTTCCATAGCCATTCCGAGATATATTGCCATGCAACTTTCCACCATTCCGTTTATCATGACACATTCATCATTGTCATATTGCTTAGCATGATCATGTAGTTGACATAGTATTTGTGGAAAAGCCACCGTTCATAATTCTTTCATACATGTCACTCTTGGTTCATTGCATATCCCGGTACACCGCCGGAGGCATTCATATAGAGTCATCTTTTGTTCTAGCATCGAGTTGTAATCATTGAGTTGTAAATAAATAGAAGTGTGATGATCATCATTTTCTAGAGCATTGTCCCAAGTGAGGAAATAAAAAAAATAAAAAAATAAAGGCCATATAAAAAAAGAGAAAGGCCAAATAAAAAAATGAGAGAAAAAGAGAGAAGAGAAGGGACAATGTTACTATCCTTTGCCACACTTGTGCTTCAAAGTACCACCATAATCTTCATGATAGAGAGTGTTTTGTTTTGTCACTTTCATATACTAGTGGGAATTTTCATTATAGAACTTGGCTTGTATATTCCAACAATGGGCCTCCTCAAGTGCCCTAGGTCTTCGTGAGCAAGCAAGTTGGATGCACACCCACTTAGTTTCTTTTGTTGAGCTTTCATACATTTATAGCTCTAGTGCATCCGTTGCATGGCAATCCCTACTCCTTGCATTAACATCAATCGGTGGACGTCTCCATAGCCCATTGATTAGCCTCGTTGATGTGAGACTTTCTCCTTTTTGTCTTCTCCACATAACCCCCATCATATTCTATTGCACCCATAGTGCTATATCCATGGCTCGCGCTCATATATTGCGTGAAAGTTTATAGGTTTGAGATTACTAAAGTATGAAACAATTGCTTGGCTTGTCATCGGGGTTGTGCATGATGAGAGCATTCTTGTGTGACGAAAATGGAGCATGACTAAACTATATGATTTTGTAGGGATGAACTTTCTTTGGCCATGTTATTTTGAGAACACATAATTGCTTTGTTAGTATGCCTGAAGTATTATTATTTTTATGTCAATATGAACTTCTATCTTGAATCTTTCGGATCTGAATATTCATACCACAATTAAGAAGAATTACATTAAAAATATGCCAAGTAGCACTCCGCATCAAAAATTCTGTTTTTATCATTTATCTACTCGAGGACGAGCAGGAATTAAGCTTGGGGATGCTTGATACATCTCCAACGTATCTATAATTTTTGATTGCTCCATGCTATATTATCTACTGTTTTGGACATTAATGGGCTTTATTATCCACTTTTATATTATTTTTGGGACTAACCTAATAACCGGAGGCCCAGCCCAGAATTGCTGCTTTTGCCTATTTTAGGGTTTCGAAGAAAAGGAATATCAAACGGAGTCCAAACGGAATGAAACCTTCGGGAACGTGATTTTCTCACCGAACATGATCCAGGAGACTTGGACCCTACGTCAAGAAACAAAGGAGGAGGCCACGAGGTAGGGGGGCGCCCCTACCCCCCCAGGCGCGCCCTCCACCCTCGTGGGCCCCCTGTTGCTCCACCGACGTACTCCTTCCTCCTATATATACCTATGTACCCCCAAACGATCAGAGACGGAGCCAAGACCCTAATTCCACCGCCGTAACTTTCTGTATCCACAAGATCCCATCTTGGGGCCTGTTCCGGAGCTCCACCGGAGGGGGTATCCATCACGGAGGGCTTCTACATCATCACCATAGCCCCTCCGATGAAGTGTGAGTAGTTTACCTCAGACCTACGGGTCCATAGTTATTAGCTAGATGGCTTCTTCTCTCTTTTTGGATCTCAATACAATGTTCTCCCCCTCTCTTGTGGAGATCTATTCGATGTAATCTTCTTTTTGCGGTGTGTTTGTTGACACCGATGAATTGTGGGTTTATAATCAAGTCTATCTATGAACAATATTTGAATCTTCTCTGAATTCTTTTATGTATGATTGGTTATCTTAGCAAGTCTCTTCGAATTATCAGTTTGGTTTGGCCTACTAGATTGATCTTTCTTTTAATGGGAGAAGTGCTTAGCTTTGGGTTCAATCTTGCGGTGTCCTTTCCTAGTGACAGTAGGGGTAGCAAGGCACGTATTGTATTATTGCCATCGAGGATAACAAGATGGGGTTTTCATCATATTGCATGAGTCTATCCCTCTACATCATGCCATCTTGCTTAAGGCGTTACTCTGTTTTCATGAACTTAATACTCTAGATGCATGCTGGATAGCGGTCGATGAGTAGAGTAATAGTAGTAGATGCAGGCAGGAGTCGGTCTACTTGTCTCGGACGTGATGCCTATATACATGATCATACCTAGATATTCTCATAACTATGCTCAATTCTGTCAATTGCTCAACAGTAATTCGTTCACCCACCGTAGAATACCTATGCTCTTGAGAGAAGCCACTAGTGAAACCTATGGCCCTCGGGTCTATCTTCATCATATTAATCTTCCAATACTTAGTTATTTTCATTGCCTTTTATTTTACTTTGCATCTTTATCATAAAAATACCAAAAATATTATCTTATCATATCTATCAGATCTCACTCTCGTAAGTGGCCATGTAGGGATTGACAACCCCTTATCGCGTTGGTTGCGAGGATTTATTTGCTTTGTGCAGGTACGAGGGACTCGCGTGTAGCCTCCTATTGGATTGATACCTTGGTTCTCAAAAACGGAGGGAAATACTTATGCTACTTTGCTACATCATCCCTTCCTCTTCGGGGAAAACCAACGCAGTGCTCAAGAGGTAGCAAATACGGATAAGATAGAGAGTACTGGAACAGTTTACAACCTAATTTTGAAACAATTAAACATAATATGGAAAGATAGTGAATAATGATTTATCTTGGATGTCAACATTGCGTTAAAATTATTGTGATGTAGTATGATGATATGGTCTCCTCCTCTGAATGTTCAAGTGGCTTGACTTGGCACATGTTTATGCATGTAGTTGAATCAAAACCAACATAGCCTCTATAATATTTATGTTCATGGTGTTCATATCGTACTCATGCTAGTGCCCAATGTTACTTATGCATAATGCATGTTCATTACCGCTGTTGCTCTCTAGTTGGTCGCTTCTCAGCCTATTTGCTAGCCTTTGCTTGTACTAAGTGGGAATTCTGCTTGTGCATCAAAAACCTTGAACCCAAGTTATTACAGATGAGTCCACCATACCTACCTATATGGGGTATTACCCTGCCGTCCCAAGTAAATTTGCATGTGCCATCTCTAAAAACTTCAAATAAATATCCTTTTTGTGTGCCTGGATCGTTCATGGAACGACAGGAGGTAATCGGTATCTTCCATGCTAAGTGGGTTATTCTCAGGATGAGTGTTTATTCACTCACCATCGCACGAGAAAAGGGCGGTAATAGGGATTCCTAGTCCCGAATTGGAAAAATAAAAGAGCTTACAAATAATCAAACAAAAACTCCTATGGAGTCATAACATTTACTTTATCGTTTGGGAACCACCACTAATGTGTTTAGAATGGAAGATATTGATAATTGATGGTCGCGAAGTAAACAAGAAGGGTGCACTTCTCAAATTTTCATTTACCTCTGTTTTAAAAACTTGAGCTCTGGCACCTCTGCAAATCACGGCTTCCCTCTACAAAGGGACTATCTATTTACTTTTATGTTGTGTCATCACCTTCTGAAAAAAGCGCTAGAACTTGAGAGCACTACTGTCATGCGGATGCATTGTGTGTAGCTAATGTTGGGTGCATCATGACTGGATCTTTTCTACCATGAATTACAATGTTTAGTCGCTTCTTGAACTTTGGAGGTGCTCTGCATTTATATTTTGCAGTCTCAGAAAGGGTTAGCGAGATACCACTATTGTCATATTATATCATGGTTGTTTTGACAACGTGCTGCTGTTTGAGATATCTTATTATTGCTCGCTAGTTGATTATGTCATTGATATGAGTTAATATAATTTTTAAGAGTTATTGTTGGCATGGTTAGTTATAATATTGGCTGAAAACCTGGGTATTGTTTAAGCTTACTTATGCAAACAAGAGCCAAATAGTTCGTAAAAGTTTTTCTTTCTCACTTTCAGTTTATCAACTGAATTGCTTGAGGACAAGCAAAGGTTTAAGCTCGGGGGAGTTGATACGTCTCCGTCGTATCTACTTTTCCTAATGCTTTTCCTCTTGTTTTGGACTCTAATTTGCATGTTTTGAATGAAACTAACCCGGACTGACGTTGTTTTCAGCAGAACTACCATGGTGTTGGTATTGTGCAGAAATAAAAGTTCTCGGAATGGAACGAAACTTTGTGAGGATTTTTTATACAATAAATAAGAATTTCTGGAGCCAAGAACCACCGGAGGGGGCACCTGGGTGGGCACAACTCACCAGGGCACCCCCCTCTAGGCACGCCTAGAAAAAAAGGCAGAAAGAATTATCGCATTCCACGAGACAGAGCCGCCGTCACCTCATGTTCTTCATCGGGAGGCCAGATCTGGAGTCCGTTTGGGGCTCCGGAGAGGGGGATCTTCGATCTTCGTCATCACCTAGCCTTCTCCATCGCCAATTCCATGATGCTCACCGCCGGGAGTGAGTAATTCCTTCGTAGGCTCGCTGGCCGGTGAGGAATTGGATGAGATACATCATGTAATCTAGTTAGTTTTGTTAGGGCTTGATCCCTAGTATCCACTATGTTCTGAGATTGATGTTTGAAAGATCGTGGATGTCGCCTAGAGGGGGGTGAATAGGCGTTTTAAAATAATTACGGTTTAGGCTTGAACAAATGCGGAATAAACCTAGTGGTTAATTTGCCAAGCACGAAACCTAAAACAACTAGGCTCACCTATGTGCACCAACAACTTATGCTAAGAAAGATAAGCAACTATGTGATAGCAAGATATATGACAAGAAACAATATGGCTATCACAAAGTAAAGTGCATAAGTAAAGGGCTTGGTTAAGAGATAACCGAGGCACGAGGAGACGACGATGTATCCCGAAGTTCACACCCTTGCGGATGCTAATCTCCGTTTGGAGCGGTGTGGAGGCACAATGCTCCCCAAGAAGCCACTAGGGCCACCGTAATCTCCTCACGCTCTCGCACAATGCAAGATGCCGTGATTCCACTAAGGGACCCTTGAGGGCGGTCACCGAACCCGTACAAATGGCAACCCTTGGGGGCGGTCACCGAACCCGTACACTTTGGCAACCCTTGGGGGCGGTCACCGGTACCCGTCAAATTGCTCGGGGTGATCTCCACAACCTAATTGGAGACCCCGACGCTTGCCCGGAGCTTTGCACCACAATGATTGAGCTCCGAACACCAACAACCGTCTAGGGCGCCCAAGCACCCAAGAGGAACAAGCTCAAGGGTACCAAGCACCCAAGAGTAATAAGCTTCTCAACTTGTAACTTCCACGTATCACGTGGAGAACTCAAATCGATGCACCAAATGCAATGGCAAGGGCACACGGAGTGCCCAAGTCCTTCTCTCTCAAATCCCACCGAAGCAACTAATGCTAGGGAGGAAAATGAGAGGAAGAACAAGAAAGAGAACACCAAGAACTCCAAGATCTAGATCCAAGGGATTCCCCTCACATAGAGGAGAAAGTGATAGGTGGAAATGTGGATCTAGATCTCCTCTCTCTTTTCCCTCAAAAACTAGCAAGAATCCATGGAGGGATTGAGAGTTAGCAAGCTCGAAGAAGGTCAACAATGGGGGAAGAACACGAGCTCGAAGGATAAGGTTCAATGGGGAAGAAGACCCCCTTTTATAGGAGGGGGAAAATCCAACCGTTATGTGCTCAGCCCGCATGCGAGCGGTACTACCGCTCCATGAGCGGTACTACCGCTCAGGCAGAAGAAACAGGGAAAAGGAGCAACAAAACATGAACCTTGGGGCAGTAGTGCCGTGCAGAACGAAGGGTAAAGGGAAAGAGGGAATCGGGTGGTACTACCGTGGAGGAAGGGCGGTACTGCCACTAAGGAGTGGTACTGCCGCACTACTGCCGTAGCGAGGTACCGCACAATCCAACACAGAAAAAGACCCCTTGAATCGACGCGGTAGGGACCTGGTAAGCCAACGGTAGTACTGCTGCAGAGTCACCGCCGGTACTACCGCTGCGGAGCGGTACTGCCGCTTGTGACTCCTCAGCGGTACTACCGCTGGGACCCTGACAAAAACCACACTCAAGAAAACCAGAACTGCCATAACTTCTGCATATGAGCTCCGAATTGAGCAAACTCAAGCTTGTTGGAAACAAGACGACGAGTAGCATCAAAACAGCGACTGGTAGGGGAGGTATGCCTAACAAAAAGAGGCAGGGGAGGTATGCCTAACAAAAAGAGGAGTGAAACCTCCAACCGAGAAGAACCGGCAAAACCTCCAACATCGAAAACATCATAGAAGATGCAAGCGAACTCCGTTTTCGATGAACTCAAGCTTGTCAACAAGATGATCGTAAGCTCTAAGACTCACAAAGAGAACCAAACAAGAACCCAGAAAGATGATGCAAGGATGCAATGGTTTGAGCTCTCAATGAACGATACGATCAAGCTACTCATTGAGAGCCCCCCTTGATAGTATGGCAATCGATCCTATAACCCGGTCTCCCAACTACCATCATGAGACCGGTAAAATAGAAAACCTATCAAGGGCAAACCTTTGCCTTGCACATGGTCCACGTGAGCTAGATGATGACGATCTTGACTCCCTCAAGTTGGACCACATTTCTTGATTGTGTTGGCTCGATGAAGACTAGTTGATTGCTCCCCCATACTCCACTATGGGTGAGCCTTTCTTCCGCACATCTTCACAAGTCCATTGTCACCACAATGGACGGCAAGCTTCAAGCATTTGATCTCTTCGTGATGCTCCACTTGAACTTGCACCACAACCTTTCTTGATTGTGTTGAGTCGATGAAGACTAGTTGATTGCTCCCCCATACTCTACTATGGGCGAGCTACTCTTCCGCACATCTTCACAGGTCCATTGTCACCACAAAGGACAACAAGCTTCAAGCATTTGATCTCTTCGTGGTGCTCCACTTGAACTTGCACACCGCAACCTAACCCCACAAAGAACCCTCACGAAGACCATGGGTTAGTACACAAAGCGTAATTGACAATGCTTACCATACCATGGGATCACTTGATCCCTCTCGGTACATCTTCTACGCTTTGTGGGTTGATCATCCTGATTCACTCTTTAACTTAGTCTTGATCAACCTCTCACAAGACCAATCTTTAGGTAATTCCTTGAATAGCACCTTGGTCGACACAAACTCTCCTTGAAACCAACACATGTACTCCAAGAAAAGCCTATGGACAAAACCTTCAAATATAACTCAAGGCAACCATTAGTCCATAGAGATTGTCATCAATTACCAAAACCAAACATGGGGGCACCGCATGTTCTTTCAATGTTGCTATGACTTTGCCATGCTTAATGCTTGTCACTTTGGGCCCGGGTGCCATGATTTCAGATCTGAACCATTTATGTTATCACCATTATATATATGTTCTAGATCTGATCTTGCAAGTTATAGTCACCTACTACGTGTTATGATCCGGCAACCCTGGAGTGACAATAGTCGGGACCACTCCCGGTGATGACCGTAGTTTGAGGAGTTCATGTATTCATCGTGTGTTAATGCTTTGTTCCGGTTCTCTATTAAAAGGAGACCTTAATATCCCTTAGTTTCCAATAGGACCCCGCTGCCACAGGAGGGTAGGACAAAAGATGTCATGCAAGTTCTTTCCATAAGCACGTATGACTATTTACGGAATACATGCCTACATTATATTTATGAACTGGAGCTAGTGTCGTATCGCCCTAGGTTATAATTGTCACATGATGAATATCATCCAACAAATCATCGATCCAATGCCTACGAATTTCTCTTATATTGTTCTTGCCAAGTTACCACTGCTATCACTACTGTTGCACTTGCTACAAAACTACTGCTATCATTGTTACCGTTACTATTGTTGCTGCTACTATTATCAAAACTATCATACTACTTTGACATTGATCACTTTGCTGTAGATAATTAATCTCCAGGTGTGGTTGAATTGACAACTCAGCTGCTAATACTTAAAAATATTCTTTGGCTCCCCTTGTGTCGAATCTATAAATTTGGGTTGAATACTCTACCCTTGAAAACCGTTGCGATCCCCTATACTTGTGGGTTGTCACCGATCATGTATCGAACGTACGGCACCTCCATGTTCAGCACAAGTTCAGCTCGATGATGTCATCGCCTTCTTTATCCAGCAAGACGGGCGAAGTAGTAGATGAGTTTCGGCGGCACGATGACATGGTGACGGTTGGTGATGAAGAAAAATCTCCGCAGGGCTTCGCCAAGCACTACAGACGGAGGATAAACTAGAGGGGACGGGGTTGCCGACACACGGCTTAGTGAATCTTGATGTGTATTGGGTGCTAGCCCTACCCTTGTATTTATATGTTGAGCCCTGGCGTCGAAACTTGGAGTAAAAGCCTCCTCAAAGTCGGTTTTGCCCGAAAGGTAAGAGTCCTTCTCGGGCTTCAGGACCAGACGCTAGGGTTCCCGGCGTTTGGACCCAGACGCCAGGGACCCTGGCCCCTGGACTCCACAAAACTTCCTTTTGCGCTTTCCAAAAACCTCGCGGGTTTTTCCCTTTGGCCCAAATAAAGTGTTCTCGTACCCAAACATTTCGGGAAACATCCGGAACCCCTTCGGGTGAATTTTAGAACCTTTCCGGAGACCGAACACTATTATCCCATATATCAATCTTTACCTCTGGATCATTCCGGAGCTCCTCGTCATGTCCGTGATCATATCCGGGACTCCGAACAACATTCGGTCACCAACAAACATAACTCATATAATATTATATCGTCAACGAACGTTAAGCGTGCGGACCCTACGGGTTCGAGAACTATGCAGACATGACCGAGACACCGCTCTGGTTAATAACCAATACCAGTACCTGGATGCCCATATTGGCTCCTACCTATTCAACGAAAATCTTTATCGGTTGAACCTTATGACAACATACGTTATTCCCTTTGTCATTGGTATGTTACTTGCCCGAGATTCGATCGTCGGTATCTTCATACCTAGTTCAATCTCGTTACCGGCAAGTCTCTTTACTCGTTCTGTAATACATCATCCCGCAACTAACTCATTAGTCACATTGCTTGCAAGGCTTTCTATGATGTGTATTATCGAGAGGGCCTAGAGATACCTCTCCGATACTCGAAGTGACAAATCCTAATCTCGATCTATGCCAACCCAACAAACACCTTCAGAGATACCTGTAGAGCATCTTTATAATCACCCAGTTACGTTGTGATGTTTGATAGCACACAAGGCATTCCTCCGGTATCCGGGAGTTGCATAATCTCATAGTCGAAGGAATATGTATTTGACATGAAGAAAGCAATAGCAATAAAACTGAACGATCAACATGCTAACCTAACGGATGGGTCTTGTCCATCACATCATTCTCCTAATGATGTGATCCCGTTATCAAATGACAACTCATGTCCACGGTTAGGAAACCTTAACCATCTTTGATCAACGAGCTAGTCAAGTATAGGCTCACTAGGGGCATAGTGTTTGTCTATGTATTCACACATGTATTTAGGTTTCCGATCAATACAATTCTAGCATGAATAATAAGCATTTATCATGAATAAGGAAATATAAAATAACAACTTTATTATTGCCTCTAGGGCATATTTCCTTCACAAGCCCCCCCCCCCCCCCCCCCGCGCTGGATGTGATCCACGCGGCAGAGGAGGAGCCAGTGACCGAGGAAGAGCCCGTGGCCGGAGAGGGTGTCCTCCCGTGCCGGCAGTCGTACTCCTCCGTCTTGCGACAGAGGAGCCTTGCTAGCAGCTGGAGGCCTTGGTTGGTCCACTTCCGGGCCGTGCGCTTCCTCGCCTCGTCCGCGCGGACACACCACTCGCGCTCGGGGTCGTCGCTCTCGCCCTCGCCAGAGCTGCGGCTGGAGTGAAGGAAATATGCCCTAGAGGCAATAATAAAGTTGTTATTTATATTTCCTTATATCATGATAAATGTTTATTATTCATGCTAGAATTGTATTAACCGGAAATTTAGTACATGTGTGAATACATAGACAAAACAGAGTGTCCCTAGTATGCCTCTACTTGACTAGCTCGTTAATCAAAGATGGTTAAGTTTCCTAACCATAGACATGAGTTGTCATTTGATGAACGGGATCACATCATTAGAGAATGATGTGATGGGCAAGACCCATCCGTTAGCTTAGCATTATGATCGTTTAGTTTTATTGCTATTGCTTTCTTCATGACTTATACATATTCCTCTGACTATGAGATTATGCAACTCCCGAATACCGGAGGAACACCTTGTGTACTATCAAACGTCACAACGTAACTAGGTGATTATAAAGATGCTCTACAGGTGTCTCCGAAGGTGTTTGTTGAGTTGGCATAGATCAAGATTAGGATTTGTCACCGCGTGTATCGGAGAGGTATCTCTGTGCCCTCTCAGTAATGCAGTGAATTTCCCTTGGGTCTGCTAGCGAACCCTAAGGAAACAATGCGCTCCCTTGGGCTGTCAAGTAACACCCTAGGTAAATTTTATGTCCCTAGGGTGTCCATTTTTGGCTCTAGGGAGCCATTTCAGCCCTAGGGCTATTTGTAGATTCTAGTAATGAGCCTAAGATAGGGCTCTAACCTAACTCGACTTTCAATTAACAAAACCATCAGCTGGCCAGGATTACATTGAACAGTTATACAAAGAAGAAAACAAAAGACGGGAAAGATAGAGAGTACTGGAATAGTTTACAACCTAATTTTGAAACATGCAAACATAATATGGAAATGAGCCTAGCCTAAATCACCATGGCCAAACTCTTAAAACTAGAAGCCACACCAACACCAGGGTGAAAATCAACAAGACACCGGCATCGTTAGCCAACAACTCCTCGCCTATTTCCTGTAGAACATGCCAAGACCGACAAGCCATTCGATTCTACCTCCGGAGAGGATCACGATCCTCTTGCATTGGCTCAAAGGGTGTTGTACCGTGGGAAGGCAGGGTGCTCACCCTAGAGCCGAATGGACAAAGCCGACTTAGCAACTCGCGCATGAGGGGCAAAGCGCTAACCATTGATAGCGGCTTGAAGCTACGTCGGTAGTTCCCCAAAGAGGAAGGGATGATGCAGCACAGCGACGGTAGGTATTTCCCTCAGTGATGAAACCAAGGTTATCGAACCAGTAGGAGGACCAAGCAACAACACGTAAATGGCACCTGCACACAAATAACAAATACTCACAAGCTGACGTGTAAAAGGGGTTGTCAATCCCTTTAAGGTAACGGCGCCAGAAATTGGCAAATGGACGTGAATAAATTATAGTAGATTGATAGATCGAACACCTAATAAAATAATTAAGAATAATTTGTAGCAAGGTATTTTTGTATTTTTGGTTTAATATATCTAAAAATAAAAGCAAAGGAAAATAGACCATAAAGGCAAATAATATGAGAAAGAGACCCGGGGGTCGTAGGTTTCACTAGTGGCTTCTCTCGAGAAAAAATAGCAAACGGTGGTTGAACAAATTACTGTTGGGCAATTCATAGAACTTCAAATACTCATGACGATATCCAGGCAATGATCATTATATAGATTAGTAGACGGACTCCTGACTGCATCTACTACTATTACTCCACACATCGACCGCTATCCAATATGCATCTAGTGTATTAAGTTCATGGAGAAACAGAGTAATGCAATAAAAACGATGACATGATGTAGACAAGATCTATTTATGTAGAAATAGACCCCATCGTTTTATCCTTAGTAGCAATGATACATACGTGTCGGTTCCCCTTCTATCACGGGGATTAAGCATAGTAAGATTGAACCCACTACAAAGCACATCTTCCCATTGCAAGATAAATAGATCAAGTTGGCCAAACAAAACCCAAATATCGGAGAAGAAATACAAGGCTATAAGCAATCATGCATATAAGAGATCAAAGAAACTCAAATAACTTCTATGGATAAAAAGAGATATATCTGATCATAAACTCAAAGTTCATCGGATCCCAACAAACACACCGCAAAATAGTTGCATCATATGGATCTCCAAGAGACCATTGTGTTGAGAATCAAACGAGAAAGAGGAAGCCATCTAGCTACTAACTACGGACCTGGAGGTCTACAAAGAACTACTCACGCATTATCGGAGAGGCGCCAATGGAAGTGGTGAACCCCTCCGTGATGGTGTCTAGATTGGATCTAGTGGTTCTGGACTCTGCGGCGGCTGAAATTAATTTTCGTCGACTCCCCTAGGGTTTCTGGAATATTGGGGTATTTATAGATTAAAGAGGCGGTCCAGGGGCACCCGAGGTGGGCACGACCCACCAGGGCGCGCTGGGCCTCCAGGCGCGCCCTGGTGGCTTGTGCTCCCCTCGAAGCAGCCCCGAGGTGCTTCTTCGGTCCATTGGTTGTCTTCTGGTCCAAAAAAATTTACAAAAAGTTTCGCTGCGTTTGGACTCCGTTTGATATTGATTACCTGCGATATAAAAAACATGCAAAAAACAACAACTGACACTTGGCACTGTGTCAATAGGTTAGTACCAAAAAATGATATAAAATGACTATAAAATGATTATAAAACATCCAAGATTGATAATATAACAGCACGGAACAAAAAATTATAGATACGTTGGAGACGTATCAACCACCACCGCAGAACTCCCACGGATTCACCGCTCTAACCTAGCCCGATTTTTAATTAACAAAGCCATCAGCTGACCAAGATTACATCAAACAGTTGTACAAAGAAGAAAACAGAAGACGGGAAAGATAGAGAGTACTGGAATAATTTACAACCTAATTTTGAAACATGCAAACATAATATGCAAACGAGCCTAGCCTAAATCACCATGGCCAAACTCTTAAAACCAGAAGCCACACCAACACCAGGGTGAAAATCAACAAGACACCAGCATCGATAACCAACAACTCCTCGCCTATTCCTGCAGAACATGCCAAGGCCGACAAGCCATTCGATTCTACCTCCGGAGAGGATCATGATCCTCTTGTGTCAGCTCGAAGGGCGTTGTACCGTCGGAAGGCAGGGTGCTCACCCTAGAGCCAAATGGACAAAGCCGACTTAGCAACTCGAGCATGAGGGGCAGAGTGCTAACCACCACCGCAGGACTCCCACGGACTCACCGCAAAACACATGTCAACCACATATCCAGATCGACGCAAGCTAAAGAACGAGAAGACAAAGACTGGACGGAGAGGATGTAGAACAATGAACAATTCTCCACCACCATCTGCTTTCCACAAATCGCCACCGCGGACGACACTTCCATGAAGGGGAGTGATGCCAATACGCCGCTGACATCCAGAAGGGGAACCAAGACTTTCACCTAAAGCGAGAGGTGAGGATGAGAAACATGGGAGGGGACCTCGATAAGGCCTTTGAGAAGGGGACCGGCGCCGACATCGTTGTGCCCTCTACCTAAGGCCAAGGGTTTCAACCGGTCTCACTCCCACACCCATCCATCCGGACCCGAGAGCATGAGCTATCTAGGTGAAGCCGCCATGGTCGAATCGGACCAAAGGGTGCAATCACAAAGTGTCGGGGCGCCACAACCGACGGGCGTACGCTCCCGCCACTAATATGATACTAGATCGAAAATAATAAAATATTTAATTCAATATGTTGCTCTTCAGGAGAGAGGTGTTTTGAAGCCTTTATTTTTGAAAATTTCAAATTCAAACTTTTATGGTTCAAAAAATTCCGAAAAAATATGCGTATATGTAAGGATGTAACCCACATGTGTGTAAAAATTCATGATGAAATACCTTGAGTTGTGACCTAGACAAAAAAGGCAAATTCATGGCCTGGAAAGATGAATAGTATCATGTGTTAAATAGCCCAGATTTGTCTTTTTTGCATAGCCCTCATTTCAATGTATTTTGAACTGAGTTGTGCCTACAGGTATATCTATATGTTTTCAGAATTTTTTTGAAATGTAAAAATATGAATTTCAATGAAATTACAAATTTGAATTTAGAGGCCTCACTGGAGGCCGAGCTCAAAAGGGATTTCCGGTTCTTCAGTTCATGTTTTATATGACACAACTTGTACCTACTACCGAAGCAAAGCAAGCAAGACAAGTGCCACCAGCCCATCACAGTCAACCGTGACACTGACGCCCGGCCCCGCCGTCAGCCGAATCCCATCCGCTCCGAAGACCCAACCACCCCCATCCAGTCGGCGTCACGACTCACGCCGGCCTCCGCGCTACACTACACCGTCCCCCGATGAGAGCCGCGGCCACATCCACAGCCTTCTCCCTCCTCTCGCCCTCCCGCCTCCGGACCTCCGCTCCCACCACCAGCAGCCTCCCCTACCGCCGTCGACCCCGTATCGCCGCGATGGCCGCCGCCGCCTCCTCCTTCCGCCCGGAGGCCGCGCGCTCGCCCCCCGCCGTCGAGCCCCCGGCCCCGCCGCTCTCCAAGGTCACCCTCCCTTCCCGGTTCGAGCTGATCGCTTTGGTTTTGTGTCGGGTCGGGGTTTGATCTGAAGAGGGTTTGGGTTCTGTGGGCGCAGTTCAAGGTGGCGCTGTGCCAGCTGTCGGTGACGGCGGACAAGGCTCGCAACATCGCGCGCGCCCGCGCGGCCATCGAGTCCGCTGCGGCCGACGGCGCCAAGCTCGTGCTCCTCCCGGTGAGTGCCTACGAACGAAGCCCTGTTATTACCAGCTCTGTCAGTACCAATTTCCTCTCGGATGACAGGGCCGTTGAGGATTGACTGTTGATTGTATAGAGTGATCGCGTCGTGATTCCGCGGGAATTTATGGGTAGAAGCATATTACCGTAGCATCGTTACCTTGACTGACTGGTGATTGTATAAGATTCAAGCGTGAGTATATGCACCGAGGGGGGGAGGATCATAGCACTGAATCATATCATGTGCATGTTTACTTCTGATATGTCAATAAAAGCAGTGAAATCTGTTCCCCTTCTTAACACAATGAAAGCAGCGAAAACTGTATTTCGGCAAAAAATTAGCTGTGATATTGAGATGTGCTCTAAAAGTTACTCCCTCCGTCCCATAATGTAGTGTCAAAAAACGTCTTATATTATGGGACGGAGGGAGTAGATTGTACTAGAATACAGGCCCACTATGCCACGTGTTACAGTGTTTCTAGTCCGACAGTTCCGGAGTTACTAACTACCAACATTGTGGTATTGACTATTGAGGCCCGGGCACTTGGCATCCGTTTGGCCATGAGCCAGATTGTAAATTTGTGGTATAATGCCGTTATTTTCTTTTTCCAACTGTCAAAAGATAATACAACATTATAATAGGTTTTGGCACCACTCACTTCTGTATAGCTTGCCCAATACTTGCCTTTTTTCTCAGCCTATTATAAGTTAATTAGGACAAGTTTCACTAACTTCGTAAATATAGTTTGGTACTTCGGTTTCTCATTTTTCTTCTCAAACAGGCTTTGACTTTTGAACCATGATATCATTTCCAACAAGTTTCACTAACTTCGTAAATATAGTTTGGTACTTCGGTTTGTCATTTTTCTTCTCAAACAGGCTTTGACTTTTGAACCATGATATCATTTCCACATCTTGTGTTGCATGATTTAACATGCATTCACTAGGCTGGATCTGATTTTGCTTTGATAATTTAGTCCACTTTCTCTTATCAGATCATTTGGTACGAAATTCACTTTTGCTTTTTTATTACCTTTCACCTATTGCAGTTTCGTGTTTTTATGTGTGTAGGAGATATGGAATGGTCCATATTCAAATGAAAGCTTTCCAGAGTATGCTGAGGACATTGAGGCTGGTGGCGATGCAGCTCCTTCATTTTCAATGATGTCTGATGTTGCTCGCAGCTTGCAAATTACTCTTGTTGGTGGATCCATATCAGAACGTTCTGGTAACAGCTTGTACAATACATGCTGCGTCTTTGGTTCAGATGGCAAGCTTAAGGGTAAACATAGAAAGGTATGTATGGAAACTTATTTCCGTTAAGTAGTTTGTTTATATAATAACTGAAGAGTGAAAGACACATAAATTGAGTATGTCATAGTGACAGACAACAACGCCCACCGGATGAACTATGTTTGAAGAACCACTGTTTTTAAATACTATTACTGACATGCTCAGAACGTCTAGTACATCAATCATGATGTTTCCATGTAGTACTGTGATTCTCTTCTAACGAATGTAAAACATAATGTTCTCACGAAGTCACAAGCGAAGCACATATTCTATAAATTTACTCATTTCCGCAAGCTAATTAGTGAACTTACCTTATTCACAACATTTGATTAGTTAACTCACGCCTTGTGGCATTTTGTTTCTTCCACACTAAACAATATTATTCCTAAGGTGGTTCCTTCTTGGTTTTTTATGTCACAGCAATGAAACTTTTCATGAATGCAGGTCCATCTTTTTGACATTGATATTCCAGGAAAGATTACATTCCAGGAATCAAAAACCCTTACCGCTGGGCAGGATCTTACTGTTGTTGACACAGGTTTGTCTTATTACTCTGCTGTAATAAACCACACTATGATTAGGTAGCTCTCAAACCACAAGATCTTCGACGCATCCCTAACTTTTTGTCTGGGTCATATAAATTAAGGTTTACAAACAGAGCATGTTTATGATTGATGTTGATATTTTTAAAGCCATACCTTTCCATATGGACTTCCCATGTTTCTTGGCTTTAAGAATCTCCTTCGGATATGTTATTTAAGCTTTCAGTACTCATTGTCCGTTCAGTTCTGCATCCTAGATTTCTTCTGCAATTTGTTGTAGCTAGTTGAATTCGGTCATCTTTGTTCTGCTTTATTTTCTTGATACAGCACAACTAATTTATTTTGTTGCATATAAAATCTAATATAGTGTCAATTGTTTTCAGATGTAGGCCGAATTGGTATAGGCATTTGCTATGACATTCGTTTCCAGGAATTGGCAATGTTGTATGCTGCAAGAGGTCTAAATTTCTCGCATCCTATTTTTAATGTACACATGATTTATCTGTTTGTAATGTTTTTTGGTGTTATAATCACAAAATACTTCTAGGATTGCTTTAATGCTAACCACTTCATTTGATTCGTAGCAGCTGCTAACTTACTATGTAGGTGCATAATGGATCACATTATTTGGTCTCAGAAACTCATAGCAAAATATAATTTGGCCGGTATTTACTTATACTATGGGCCTGGTTGGTTAAGGGTCTGCTGGTAGGAGGATCTTTCTCCAGTCTTTTTGCCTGGTGAAAAGGGAGGTAGACTAGATAATTTTTTTATTTTTTCTTTCTTAATCAATAATAGATACAATCCCTGAATTCCATGCTTATATAGATGAATGTTTTGACAACGAAGAACCTGTCTAAGAAAGGAATCTTAAAACTATGCAACTAGCATGACTGACTATCAAGGTTTATGAGATATAAGTACTTTGTTTGCCTTTCTAGTTAAAGTCTGGTGGAAATATCTTTGGTCCAAAAGTTACGAGTTCATGTCATGGATGCAGCTCAATAGATAACCTTTCGACTAAAATGAGTTGAGAGTTGCTACTATTAACTGTATATACTTTTCACACGCTGCAGTAGTCGTGTTGCTTGACACTGGGACCGAGCCCATAATAGCTTGCAACCTCTAGATTTTTAGTCGCTAATGACATAATACGTGCAACTTCACTGTTGATCATACAAAATATAATAATGCTCTCTCGTTGACTGCAGGTGCTCATTTGCTATGCTATCCTGGTGCTTTCAACATGACTACTGGGCCATTGCATTGGGAGTTGCTTCAACGGGCAAGGTATGTATCTTCTGAAATCTGAATCATTTGAACCTAGAGATGAAATGCAACAGATACATAATGAGGTTGAATATCTTGTACTTCTATTGATGATAAGATACTTCTAATAGATGTAGTCAAAAGATCAACGCTCGTATCAAAATTTCTCTAGGAGTACTATCTGAAGCATCTTTCCTATTTATATCGCATTACATCTTCTCTGCTTCTGTTCTGAATATATCTTTATGATGCCAGGGCTGCTGATAACCAGGTATGAGGAACACTGCTGTGCTGCCCTCCATTTTTCTGTACAGAAACTCATCATTTCTGCTTCCAGCTTTTCGCTTTCAAGTAGTAACAGTCATCATTCTTTCAGCTTTTTGTGGCAACCTGTGCTCCAGCTCGAGATACTAGTTCAAGCTATGTTGCTTGGGGACATTCCACTCTTGTTGGACCGGTGAGTTGATTACTGATTTTAAGATGCCAGTTCTTCGGTAGTTTGCCAGGAGCCTCCTGATCTTTTGTGCTCCGGAGTCCAGACCTGGAAGTTAAACTCAGCACTAATGCAAGGAATACTATGTTGCTGCTGTAGTGACTTGGCCTTGAGCCATGCCATTTCATATGCCCAGCACTCTGAAAACTCTATTTCAGTGATGGTATGCGCTTAACTGTTGGCATTTTATTTTCCAGTTTGGTGAGGTGATCGCCACAACTGAGCATGACGAAGCAACTATAATAGCTGAGATTGATTATTCATTGATTGAGCAGAGGAGGTAGGCAGAATGATTGAATCTTAGGCTTTTTCATGGTGGTGTTTATTCTCAGCTTGATCTAATCGCCTGACCAACATCTTTTTGTTCAGGCAATTTCTTCCTCTGCGACATCAACGACGTGGAGATCTTTACCAGTTGGTAGATGTCCAGGGATCGGGTTCCAAGTAGACTGTCTGAATTGCTCGGGTAGGCATGATCCATGAAGCAAGAATCGCTGATTGAGAAGGCAGGCTCATATGCTTTGATTCGTGAGATGCATGTGGCACGTCTTCATCTGTAATTTGCACTCCTGGCACATAATGTGTGAAAAGGGGACAAAACCAATAAGAGAGACATGTAATATGTACAATTGTCTGAGTTGCGAAATAATCAAACCCCTTGGCGGGAACAAAAATCGAAAACTGTACTCAACGTCTCCACCTCCTCTACCGTTTGGCAGCCTGCCGTTCTACCACTGACATGTGGGCCTGTTGGAAACCTGGCCCACATGTCAGTGGCCCAACGTCACCTAGCGCACGGCAGAGGAGCCGTGTCCCTCGACCTGCTGGGTTATTTCTCTTATGGTTGGAGATGAAGCAAACATGATTACTTCTTCCTATCTCATTTTTAGCCTTGTATAAATAATGCAGGGTTACGTTACGTGAGTGGAGTGAGTTGAAGAACATGGAAGGCACAGAGATGGCTGTCCTGGATCAGATGTACCCCATGTTTTCGGCTTATTTTTGGGCCTTACGTCCGTGGCAGCTATAAATGAGTAGTGTGGCAGGCCAGGCCAGCCTGTGTGCACTGTGGTAACCATAAATGATCAAGCATGAAGGAGCTGCCCCCTGCGTCCTGGCCACGCTGCAGCCTGCTCGAACAGGAACATGGCTTCTGAAGACAGTACCACTGCCGGTGCAGGCGCCAGGCGCCAGGCGGGCAGGCGATGAAACACTGAGACAGCAGAGGAGGCATGGCGAGCTCATCATGAGCCGAAGAAGGCCGGCCAGCATTTCGGGTCCGGAGATGTGAGCCCATTTATGCGCCCATCACGCCTTCCTTCCGTTAATTAAAAGCGAGTTCCCCTCAATTTTTTTTTTTAAAGCGAGTTCGCTTCGCCGGGTTTCAACTTTCAAATCCGCTTCTCTTCAATGCATCGCTACCACTGTGCATACAGCGCGTCGATCGAAGAAAAAGTGTAAGATGAGATCGATGCATGGCCCGGCGTGGACCCAAGGAGACGATCGAGCTCCCCAGATGCACCAGTGGTTCGTCACCGCCACTGGCCCTGCTTGGTGCTTGCGGTTGTTAATCGAGTATTGCTGAATTTTGGTGATTTCAGCTGTGATTCTCGTTTGAGCCACGGCGATGCCAAGCCCAGCCGAAACAACGCCCAAAACTATCACCATCGCACAGCCCGGTCGACCCACCACTGCCTGAATGGCTGGCTGCCCCGTGTTCACTGCGGCATCTTCGCCGGCACGTCGGTCGCGTGGGAGGCTGCGCCGCCTGCTTCTTTTACTGCTCCATGGCTGGGCTGGCCGGCCCCTACCACCGCTGTCTCGCTCCGTGCGATCGGCCTCCTGCTGCAGGTAGCGGCAGGGCAGGCCCGATGGTGTAGCATGATGTGATGCACCTTCAGTTCCCCATCAATGCATCACAAGGATCGCACGTACGTGCGTGCGCCAAGACATTCATTCCCCCCTTTGTTTCAGCATTTCCAGCCATACGCCTTCAGTGAGGAAACGTTTCCGTCGACTATAAGGCGTCTACGGTGACTTCGTAAAATATCAAGATGATATGCCGGCTTAATCTTTCGGAGGTGCTCGCAAGGGTAGGGCACATGTGTGCGTTCATACAAGTGAATGTATGCATATATATAAGCGCTTTACGTCCGTACTGTGTTCAAGAAAAAAAAACATTCATCCCCCCTTTGTTTGCGAGTTAAAAAATGGATAGTGCTAGGCACCCGTCGACAGGCGCCAGCTCCCGATAGATCGCACCCGCAGTGTCATTGCACGGCACCCCTGCACGCATGGGAATATGCACTCATTTTTCAAAAAAATGCATTTGAACTTTTAAGCAGGTTTTAAATGTCAAAAAACTCAAAAAAAATTCGCGCATACATGTCCACAAATGTGTGTGCGCGGCTTAAAGTTTTGTGAAATACGTATGTCCCTTTGGTCTGTCTTCACAAAAAAGACAAATTTCAGCGATTCTAAGTAGCGTTTCATGACATAATTTTTTGCCTTTTTTCCACATGCCATAAAATGTTATTTTTCCTTGAAACTTTATGCACGCACATAGAACATGGACCATACCCGCGCAACCTTCTTCAGGTTTTTTTAGCATTTAGAAATGTGTTTTTTAAAGTGGGTTCGTCTGTACCTGAATAATTCAGGTACAGACGAACCCACTTTAAAAAACACATTTCTAAATGCTAAAAAAACCTGAAGAAGGTTGCGCGGGTATGGTCCATGTTCTATGTGCGTGCATAAAGTTTCGAGGAAAAATAACATTTTATGGCATCTCCTCGGTTGAAGTCTTTCCTGCTGCTGGTTATTTGCTGGTTGTAGCTTTCCCCATTGACGGACGCAACTTCCGCCATCTCCAACCCAACAAAAAATCTCATTGGTCGCAGAAAAAAACTTGATTTCGGCAAAAAAAAAATATCGTCGCTGATCGAAGCAAAAAGAGGTAATAGCACCGCAGACCAAGAACTTGTTCTAGATGTGATGGGTTTAGTCCTATAACTTGCAAAAGTGAACTGATCACTCCTGCAACTTGCAATGGATGTGCAAGTAGCCACTCACATGCAGCCAAGTGGTGGCGGCGTGGCGGAGACCGTCAGCTCTCTGCTTTTTGCAGATACCCCCCTACCGCTTGTTTTAATCAACCGGCACTACACTCCACCTTAGTTAATTTCTGTGTTGGATCCGTTTGTCCTACTTCCTTCTTAGTTAATCGACTTGTACAAGTTTTAGGACTAAACCATCACATCTAGAACAAGTTCTAACACCTGCGGTGCTATTACCTCTAGCAAAAAATCTCACCGAAAAAATCCGCTAGTTCCAACAAACATTTCCACGTGAAACCTCACGCGTCACCCGTTTCAGACCTCTCGACCCAACTCATCCAATAGAAAATCATTTCATGTTTGAACATGCAGCATCGACAGATGCATCAATAGATGCATCAACAGCATCAACACAGTTGAACTTGCTACAGTTCAACGCTATATCTGTTAGTTTTTTTGTTCTAAATTTGTGACTTGAATTTTAGATCCCAATTTGTGCATGCCATTCTGAAAAGGGAGTACCTAGAACTCATCTAGATGAGATATAATTTAGTCTCATTCATTTGGAAAAAACAAGAACATATAACATCCACGTCAGCACACACGCATCTTATAGCATCTTATAGCATCACATTCAATGGCTATAAAAGATAAATGAGACCAAATTATATCTCATCTAGATGAGTTCTAGCAAAACTGTTCTGAAAACTGTCAGAATCCTGTGCTGGTGGATCTGCACGATTCATGCATGCATGCGGCGGCGGTGCAGCCATTGAACGCGCGTAGAGTAATACGTACCTGCACCTGCATGCATGGCCCGTGATTCCTGTTGGCCAAAAGCGCGCGCACGTCGCAGTTTTTGAACATGGCCCGTACCTCCACGCTCGATTCGGGCGGATCGCTCGCAATCACTGCGGCGGCAGTAGACGTACGTGCAGCATTCACGCGGCACTGTCAAGGACTCTAGCTAATTACTATAATACGGGTGTGTGGCCGTCGTACACTATTCACGCACATACTCCATGCTCCATTGCTGACGCCACGAACCAAAGTCGATGAAACGGGCACTACGTACGTCCGTACCAGGAGTGCGTGCGTGCGTGCGTGCGTGCGTGCGTAGCACTCGAGTTGCATGTAGTCGAGTCGCACGTGGGGGCGAGGAGGGAGGCGATCGCGCGTGGCAGGCAGGGTGGCAGAGGCCGCCACGATGGGCCATCATCCCGAGACGAGACGAGGCAAAGCCCTCCTCCATCCTTCAAAGCTGCAGAAAAGGCAAAGGAAAAACATTCTCACCCATCCAATCCATTCCAGCCGGAAAAGAAAAGAAAAGTTACTGAGTACTGGTAGCCCGTACCGCAAGAATACCCACGCCACGAGCACGAGGCTTTTCTTTTGAGGCGGCCAAGCCGGCATGCATGGATGGTCGTATTGCACACTACACGCGGCAAAGCGGCGGCCCCACCTGTCATCCTGAGCCCGGAGCGCGCCGCTTTCCCCTTTTGTTTCTCGGCTCCCGCGTCGCGGTCGCGCAGCTTCCAACAATAAAAGCCGGGCTGGACCGGACCGGACCGGACCGCACCGGCCGTGATGGATGGTGGGAGCAGCACGATCGAATCCGATCCGATCCGATCGGGCCGATCCCACCACCGGCCGCACGAGACGCGAGCTTTGGCGCGCGCGAGCCCCCAAGCTGAGCTTTCGCTCTCGTGCGTGCGTGCAGCGGCGCTCCTTTTGATCGGTCGGAGCGAAAGCTGCGGCGATCGATCGATCAAGCTTCCGGCTCACGACTCGCGTCGCACTGTACTGCACACGATTCCCCTGCGTGCATGCGTGGCTGGGCCCTGTGCGCGTACTCCTGTGGCGGAGTATGGACGTCTCTGTCTGGTCCGTCCGTGCATCGGGATCGGTGCCCCGCCGGCCCGCCATGCAAGTTCTGCCGTCTTTTGATCGTCGACGACCGGCGGGATCGCCATGGCTTTCTTCTTCGGTGCACGCTCTTTTTTTCACCTCTCCGATTCAAGAGAGATTGGGCGCCCGATCGGTAACAGTTAGAATTCGTTGCTGCTTGTTACCGACTTACCGGACGCACGCGCGGCCCGCGCAAATGATTCATCACTGCTCCTTTTCCAAATGTTCTTTACAAGTTCATTTTCCTCTCGATACGTTTGCTCGGCGTGCGCCGATCTTTGACAAGAAGTCGAAAACAGTGTGCGGCGGCTGGTGTAAATGTCAAACCCAGCATGTCCCGCGCTCACACTCATAGCGCGCACGCTCTCGTCTCGTGGGCCTGCATGCATGCATGTGAACAGTGAGCACGCACGCACGCACGTCCGTGGAGACATAAACGGCAGTACTGTCCATGTGAAGATTGAAGTCTCTACGGACTACGGTCCATGCACAGATCTTTGCCTCCACATGCTTTCAAAACTTGCTGCCCACCACGTTCGTAGCTAGTGTTCCCGCCCGCTGCATGCGTGCAGCAAAACGACGCGGGAAAATAATTGCCCGTCCAATCACTGTTCACTCGCTACATGCGTGCATTTTGTCAAACTCACAAAAGTCAGGTTTCTTTTCAGACATTTGACAGCCCCTAGGTCAAGCAGCTTTAGTCTGGTCATAGTGGGGAGTAACATATACTAATATCATGCATATGATACTAATGTATGATACTACATTCATAGTACATATTATCATAAAGTAGTACTCCCTCCGTCCCAGTTCGCAAGGCAAAATCCCAAAAACTATTTGTCCCAAAATCTTCCACCCTCTAGGCACATTTGTATTCAATTTGGCACTAGTAGTCCATCAATGTTTGCATGCAAAAGCTGATCCACTCCTCTTTCACCGTGGGAAACCACTTCACTAAATCTGCATGCACCACAACGCTTACTCCTGTTCCCACGCTGCATGCACCACAATTCTAATGCGTGTTGAAGTACTTCCTCTCATCTTCCTTTTCCACAATGCAGTGTGAAACGGTTACTGTTTTGCATGCCGAAACTTGTATAAAATGGCAACGCATGTTCCTCCTCTTCCCACACATTCAGTTCATTGCCTCATCTCCCCCCAACTATCATGGACGTGGAGGGCATGGAGGAGGTCTGTGCCGAGGTGGGGGAGGTAGATGCTGAGGTAGAGGAGGCAGATGGCGAGGTGGAGGAGGCAGATGGCGAGGTGGAAGTCACACAAGGCGAGGTGGAAGAACTTGAGGATGAATTTGAGAGAATTTACACAACCATTCAAGATCTTTTTCAGAAAGTAGATCGTGGAACGAATGTCGGAGTTGGTGATTCAAGGTTCTCGGCTAGGGCAAGGTACATTCGCAACACCAATCTTGCGATTGGACGGAGGACTACGTTGGAATCTTCATGTGATGGATGCTTGTTCCCGGCAATGTGCCGTAACTGTGGTGTTCGAGGTGATTCTTCGATATTCCGTTGTCTAGCTTGCTCCTTGCCGGTGCCAATGGACGTGGTACCTTGTGATGTGTGTGGAAATTCACTTCTCTATGACGACTACTGGTGCAAGGACTTCGCGACGATTGTCGGAGTAGGTGAAGATGGTGTGTGTTCTCGTTGCGGTCGCAACACCACTGCAGTTGCCGAAGATGAGAATGCATTTGTGGCTGACACCGAGATGAATTAGGGTTTATGTTGAGGAAGAAATAGCCATGTCTCTTGATGTGTGAAGATGGTGTGTGTTTTATGAATCATGATCTTGTTGTAGTGAAATTTATTTTCGAATTATGAATCCTGATGTGAATCATGGAATGAATATTGCAGTTGTTATTTGTGATCTATATATTGTGAGGATATTGCAGTGGTTATTTCCGTTTATATTGTGAGTATGGAGTACTGAAAATACTTGTCTCACGTACTCATCTAAAATGACCACAACATTTGTACACCATGCTTTGAGAATGTGCAGTCATGGGCGGGCATTGTATAGTGAGCGCGACCAATTCTTGTGATCACATGAGTTTTGTTGCTGCGATTAAACAACAAAGTGCAATTGTTCCAGTGATAAACTAAAACACTCGTTCCTCCTAAGGTGAGTTCAAATACTCAATGGCAGCGTCAACATAATCTTTATCAACCGTCAGACGGACTGACAGTAGACCTAGCCTCTCTAATGTTTTTTTCTTCATGTGAGGTGTATCATAGTGCATCGACCCCTTGTGCTTAATAATTTCCCTCATACAAGCTTGATGGCTTAACCAGATTCTATTAAGCTTAGGATGTGGGTACTGAGCAAGGCTTTCATTAACCTATGGAACAATTGAAAAAAATGAAGTTAGGTCGCTGTGCACAAACATTAAGAAGTTGCATAGCTAAAATGGAGTGCTACCTTCTGAACAATCTCTGCAAGGGTTTTGGGCGTTTTCCTATGGAACATAGATTGAATGGAGGCAAACCACCCAAGATCAAGTATGTTACAGTCAGGTGAATTTGGTGGTTGATTTACAATTCTGATACCCCAACCTCCCTTTGCCGCTTCCATTGCAAAAATGGGATCATTTGCTAAAACATGAGTTCTTGCATTGTCTCGCTGGATGTACACGGTGTTCCATCTATCACTCTCAGGCCATTTTTCCTTTATAGCAGGCAGTACATACTGCACAATGTACTCCCTACTTTTGTTCCTGTCCACCGAAGATGAAGGCTTGAGCTCCCATTCTCCTCTCCCTCTACATTGAAAGAAAAAAATATGTTACTTTAGCAAACGAATTTCACACTTGATGTAGATCATGCTTAAAAAAACATCGTGGTAGTTTACCTGTTAGCACTCTTCTTTTGAGCTTGCACCCAATCAACAAATGCCCACACACCTATTTTTCCATCAAACACACAATTTCCTTGAGAATCATACCTTGGCCTTGCCATAGCCGACAAGAACATGATCTGCTGGATGTGGTTTTTATGTTTGCATTCTCTTTTTGGTGCTTCCTCTCTATGACTCAAGTACATTTTTTGTGTCTTCCTTGTGCGGTAGAAGATCTTCTCATCCAAATGAACCTTGTTAAAACTAGCTTTAAAAGTGGGATTGTCCTCCAATGAACTTGGCTCCAAATTCTCAAGGCAATACGCCACACGTGCCTTCTTGTTGGCTTCAGTTAATGAAGGTTTCAGTTCATTTGAAACTCATCTCATTACCTTCTCCTTCAACCTAGATAGAAATAAGAAAAGTTGATCATGATTTCGGTCATCATCGAAATGTAAGAACTAATGCTTTTTTTTCATACCTACGGTGAACTGTGCTTTTGGACATGTTAAGTCCAGCAGCAACTTGTCGAATTGTGGTCCTCTCACCAGGTGGAATGGCTTCTAATGCCTCGATATCCAAACTCATTTTCTTCCTTCCCGTTTTTAACTTCAAATTGTTCTTGATAGAGTTAACGCCACCTCCTGTCTTCGTTTCATTCCAAATCCTACTCACGCACCTCCGAGAACAATTTGCATCACGTACAACAGAATCCAAAACCCCATTCTTTAACCTTCCACGCTCTCCATTTCGAGCAAGCAGCATAGCGTAAATATTACGCTTGTCTTCGACAGTGTACTGTTCTCTGTTATTCTTGTTAGCCAAAGCATCTGCACACATGAAAACAAATCATAAGCACAAACCAAATATGCTGCTACTAAACAAAACTGAAAACAAATCATGGTTGAGTTGTAGATGAAAAACCTACTCAAATCAATCTCTTTTGCAGAAGGTGCTTCTACATGTTCCGGCCGTGGAGGATACTCGTCAGCGTTCTCAAAATTTGGATTATATCCAGCGCCACGCCAGCCGCCTTCTCTGCCGTTAGTAGATGCAGCAAACTCAATGGTACGGTCTACATAGCAAAAACAAGCAATTCAGAATCCATATAGCTGATCTTATGTACGGCCAAACAAGAAGAAAAAAATACGGTCACAGAACAAATTATTCCTAACGAAACATAGCGTCTCTCATGCTGTGGCTGACGAAGGCCTTTTATTCTTCACTTCACACAATCGATGGAGAGCTAAGATCTACGTACGTACATTACACGGCTCACAGATCCTGACTCCCCAAACTGAAAGATAGTTCAGAATGAAACAACATAGAAAGAACTAAAACAACAGCAAAACAGTAAACAGCTACAAGGAAGGAGATCAGCGGAGGCAAACATCCTGCAGCAGCGACTCGCAGGCAGTTTCCTGATGCAATCGTCGAACGAGACAGCATATCCTGATCAGGCAAGAAGGACTACGTACCTCTCGTGCAGAATACGGACGAATTTGGTCCGACGCAGATGGAGCCGTTCATGATGTTTCCGGCGGCGCTTGCACTGCCGCTCCCGCCCAGCAAGGTGGCCCAGTTCGACGAGCCTGCCTGATTTGGAGAAGGAGATCGAGGTGGGAGCGACAGACCGACGCGGCGTCTCCCTCCGACGCTGGGGCTGGACACCGGTGTAGAGGCAGCCGTTCCAATGGAGAACGACGGCAGTGGTCCTCGACCTGCAAGACCGAGTGGAGGAAGGCCGCCGCCATGACGAGTACGAAGTGGAGGAAGGCCGCCGCCATCGCCGGAACGAGGAAGGAAGGCAGCGCGAGTCAGGCCTTGGAGGCCAAGAAGCGGCGGACGACGATGTCCCTCGTCTCCCCCGTCCGACGCCCTGAAATCGAGGAGGAGAGGAGATGAGATTGGCGCTAAACTGGGTTGTTCGTCTACGTAAGTCCATGGCTATATAAATAAATCTGGGCGCTGCTTTCGTTTGAGTTTGGAACGAAATCCTTGCGCGCGGAATCAAATCTCTGGTTTAGGAAAGAAATCTGGGCGCGCTAGCAAAATTTAAGGGGAAAATATCGCGCCGAAGGAGGAAGGAGCGCGCGAGGCGGAAACAGCACGCGGGACAGAGGAAAATATCGCGCCAAATCAATTAAAGACTAGAAAATAAAGTTATTTTCACTTTCCAAATTAATTGCAGCGCCGATGGTTAACGTTTTTACGTGGAAAATCAGAGCCAATGGAAATTCACCTTGGGCCAAGATATTTGAAAACTTCGCCTTGCGAACTGGGACGGAGGGAGTATCATAGATGGTCTTATTTATTGCCATGCATGACACATAATACCATAACATTTATTATGTTACGGTATCTACCTATGTTACTATGACCCTCTCTCTCTTCTTTAATTTCCTGCCACGTAAGCATGTTTGCGAGTCCCAAGTATATGATACTAGTTATGTTACCCCCACTATGGCCAGCCTTAGGAAACTACTTAGGATGACAGGTGGGGCCGCCGGTTTGCCGCGTGTAGTGTGCGATCCGGCCTCAGGATGTAGAGGTCGTGTGTGTGTTCATTATGATTGTATCCCTCGATGCTACATTATGAATCGATAAAAAGCAGTCTTTATCGGAAAAAAAGTGTCTTAGGTGTTCTAGGTTTGTATCTCTATGCATTTCTAGCTTAGATGCCACTACCTCCGTCCTGGCTTATTGGTTTCCTTTATATTTTATGTCAAATTTTGATCATATATTTAACTAATAAAATGTTAATGTATATCATAGAAAATTATACCGTTGGATTTGTATTTGAATATAGTTTTTATGCATATATTTTGCCTCCACATCTGTTCAAAACTTAACGGTGACCACGTTAGTGTTCCGGCGCGCTGCATGCGTGCAACAAAACGACGCGGGAAAATAGTTGCCCATCCGATCACTGTTCACTCACTACATGCGTGCATTTTGTCAAACTCACAAAAGTCAGCTTTCTTTTGAGAAATTTGAGAGCCCCTGGGTCAAGCAGCTTTAAGACACTACAGTGATTTTGATTCATTATCCTTTTCGATCGAGGCTAGTGGATTTCAGGACAGAGCAGGCACATCAGAGTTAGTTGCAAAATTTTGCAGATAAATTAGACAATTGTCTTAGGTGTTCTAGGTTTGTATCTCTATGCATTTCTAGCATAGATGATGCCACCCACCTCACGCCGCCCCACCACATAACGATAACAAAACTCAAAAGAATGAGCTAGCTAGTATTAGGTTTATGCTAGAGGAGCAATATGTTAGCCTTCTACTTTTGAGCAAACATGCATCCTTTTCCCCCATCAACAACAAGTTATTAAGCTTGAGCTACTGGACAGTGCTATCATAGGACTGATTAATTAACCAGTAATCATGCATGATGAGTGGCTGGAGAAGCTAAAAAGCAAGGGTCAACTCCTGATGGGCAAGTAAAACCTCGATCTTTAGTTAATTTATTATCACGTCGTCACCTTTAAGCACTCCTAAAACTCCTACTGCTATGTTCTTTCTTAGTTCCAAGTGCCCAAAAATTTCTTTTTCTTAATTACCATCTCCTGGCGTACTCCAGTACCTCACATCACATTATTAGGGTCTAGATCAGGCCTAAGCTTCTTTTGAGATATAGTCTACTGGTAAAATACAGTGATAGCTAGCCTTTGTGTAGGGGCCCGAGTTGCTTTGCTCAACAGCTCTCAAGATCTTTGTCCCTCTATGTGTTGTAGCCTGCTGACAGGCCCTGCATGTAGCTGCGGGAGTCTGCCCGTTTTGAGAGAGAGACTAGATAGATGACGCCGTACGTACGCTTCAGGAGATTAATACTACAATAGAATGTGTGTGCATGCAGTGCAGCGCAGACTTTTATCTTTTCTGGATGCTTAATTACCGGCCTACAATGATGCTGTGGTCCATAGGCCAATAATAGCCCACACATTGGTTTAGACGAATCCTACTCCTAATCAACTTTGCCGGCCGGAGCTAGGTATCCATGTGTCCAAGCACATGGTTTTGGGTTTGGATCGATCAACAGTTTCTTTGTGCTCAGTCTGAATTAAGTCTACAGTTACGAACCAATCTATGGTTGGATGTTTAGATCAAAATGAATTAAGCCTACAGTTCCACACATCGACCGAACAACACGTATGTTCATCGGGTTGCATCATGTTCCAACGAATTCCTATACGCAGGTTTTGTGTTGAGAAAGTAATTTAATAGGCAGCTAAACCGTCAGCCAAGTGGCCGAAATGAGGTTTGGAGCTATCGCCATCATTGATCTTTGATCAATTTGAACGCCCGGGTCTTTAGCTAGCTACTTCTTCTCATAATATAAAAACATTTTTCAAGCTAAAACAGCTTGAAAACGTCATTATATTATGGGACGGAGAGAGTGTAATGGAATGGTTCATCGTCCGCATCATCATCGGAAAGGTACGCACAGGACACGGCCACTACTCTTTTTTTTTTTTGCATGGACGGCCACTACAATTTGAATGGTTGGCCGAAAATATATCAGCCAGCGTGGGTTATTTTGTACGCCATGCGTGCATCCTGCGTGTAGATCATTGGCTCTACCTGATCTATCGGTGGTCCTCCGATGGGCGTCGTAATCTGAGTGATTAGGCGCGTACAATTCGTGAGTATCCAAAGATACATGGGCCAGCAGCACACATAATTTGGGTCTCGTGGTCCAGAAGGCATTTCAATCCTTTCACATACGCATCTGAAATGATTTCGTCCGCGCCATATCCATCCGGGATCCGGCTACTGGCTGCGGTTTTGTCATCCTTTCCGGCCGCACGCAAAGTCCTGCAGCCACTAGTCCTAGAGTACTACTCGTAGTACTGTATTGGACATGGTATATTTCCTTGTTTGGAGAAACATAATTACAACCAATGCTGCATGCCCATGCACTGTCTCTGTCCAACTCGCCCTTGAAAAAGAAAAGCAAAGAAAAGAAAGATTGAAGCTCCCATGTAGTAAAGCCCAATACAGTCTCTCCCTCAAAAAAAAAGCCCAATACAGTCTCAATACAGTAAGTTTAAGAAGGAAAATCAGTATAGTCCACGTACTACGGGACGGTATTTTTATTTTATTGCTTAGTGGCAAGTCGAGCACGGCCATGCTCCGAAAGTATGGGAATCAAGTTGATGGAACAAGCAGCAAGACTAAATTAACACTCGTTGAGGTCGGCTCGCAGTTGAGATCATCGCAAGAGAGGCTTTAAACCCTCCTCTCTTTTTGACTGACGGCACTCACAAGCCGGGGCAGAAAAGGGTGAAAGGAACTCGGCCAAAGAGGAAGAAAAACATCAGAATAATAGAGCATTTCGCCTTTTCCGCGGTCGAGATTAGCTCATATCAGTGGCAGGATAGAAAGTGAGATTTGGCGCATAATTCTATCGGATGATTGCTCGCGGCTACACCACGCATGGACCATGGAGGGAGTGATCCAGATGAGAGGATCAGCTGGCGAGGGGCCCGGGCGGAAGAGGATTTGGTCGCACTTAAGCCAGCTGGTGGATCACATCGCATCGCATCACGTCAATCTACTCTTTCATTTTACCCGTGCCGTAAATCTTGGTTTTTGGAGGGAGCAGCGGCAGCAGTGTCATCGATCCTCTGTTGATTTCTTCCTTAATGGCGCCCACTGCGTTTCGTGCCGATTCTTTCTACCACCAGCGAACAGTGGCCGGTTAATGTGTTGCTCCTGATTTACAGTGCGCGGATATTGCGTGACACGGATCTACAGTGCGCGGTACATGGGGATCCCTGTACGTGCACGCCGGTCGTACAGACATAAAGAGGTCGCACGATCGGCCCAACGTAGCAAGGACGGCGCAATCAATCAGCGGCGGCAGGCACGCTTTCGAAAACGCCGGCGTCTCAAAGAGGAAGAAAAACCCGGGAAACAGGGCCGGAGTCCACAAGCTGCTAACCATCGTGGCTCTCTTCTTTGGAGCCGTCGGTGATTTTGCGTCGACGTGTTTGATGACCAGCCTCGATCGATCGGCCTAGCTCCTAGCACATACAACACGCCGAAGTCTCTTGCTTCTGCAACAATCCACGGACGACGGGCCTGGCCGGCCATAATTAGCAAGATTCAGACCGTACGGCGAGCCAGGATTGCGGCCCTGTTTCCCGGATTCGCTGATCCGCGCCCCCGAATTAGTAGGAGTGCGTGACCGGCCAAGCAGACGTGTCATGCTTGGACCGACCGATCTGACTCATCATCATCTGGGATTACTGAAGTAGAGTAACTGGAGTGTGCTGGAGCTGACGTGTGTGGTGGCGGCCTCGCGCGCTGGAGGGAGGGAAAGGAAGAGGAACGATTCCGCAGGGATATGATGCCGGTAATGATTAGAAGGAGCTCGCATGTTAGCGGGCCGGCAGCAGACAAAGCGTGTGCATCCCCGTCAAATCCATCGCTCGCCGTCGCCGTCGCCGTCTCCGCCCACCACCGCCACCCTCCGCCTCCCGGCTTTCAACCTCCGTCCTCATTTCTCTTGTACCCCCTCGTCTCTCTTTACATGCTGTTGCGTCCTCTTCATGTCACCCTGGCCGAGCAACTTGTTCCATTCGCACTTGTACAATGCACACGGCGGCGCGCTCGCCGCCGATGAGATGGGTGCGCCGTCAAGTTCCCCGCCGGTTGTTCTTGATCAAAAATACTAAATTCCTGAACGTTCGGATTTTAAGCATGACAACTCGAATGTTTTTTCACGGCAACTTTAGTTCACGTGAGGTTGGCAGACATGGCAATTTTCACCAAGGATGAACACTAGGAACAACATTTTACTGATTGATTTCCTGCGGCTAGAAATTACAGTACATCTGACTGACTGAGTACACTCCACACCCCCGAAACGAAGAAAATCTCAGAGACAACACCAAAGGTTAAAAGAGAGAGCACGTAATAAAACGCCTACTCAAACCTCCCATCTAGAGTAGCTAACTAATTTTGCATTTTACAGTAACCCCCGCCGTTTTACAGTCGCCCACCGGCCCCGCGCGCGATCCCGTCGAGCAAACATCAGGCGACTCTGGCGCTCCGGCCGTGCCCGCACGCGTGGCCAATGCCGCGGTTCAGCACCACCCTGGTCGTCTCGTACACCGGCAGCTCGTCCCGATACCCTGCGCCCGGCGGCACGGCGGCGGCGGCCAAGTTCTCGAGCTCGAACAGGTCCGAGCTGGCGTCGCTGCTCTCGTCCTCGTCGTCCTCCTCGTCGCTCTCCATCTCCATGCGCCGGAGCAGCATCTGCTCCACCGGCACCCTCCGGCGGTCCGCCCCGGGCACCGTCGCCGGCGCCTCGCGGTCGCTGTCCACGAACCGCACGGTGCGGTTGGCGTGCCCGCGCGTGGACGGCGTCTTGCTCAGGCAGGACCGCGAGTAGGACGACGCCGAGGAGCAGGCGTACTCCGCCGCCGCCGCCGTGCGGGCCGAGGGCGGCGTCTGCGGCGCGGCGCGCTTGCCGGCGAAGATGGTGTTGAGGAAGCCCGCGAGGCGCGCGCCGGGGGAGGCCGGCTTGCGGAGGTCCCTGAGCTTGGCGCGGATGGAGGCCCCCGCCGGCTGCTTCTTGGCCTTCTTCTCCGGCGCGGGCGCGGGCGGCCCGCCTGGCACGGCGGTGCGGATGGGGCGCAGGCGGCGGTGGCTGGACGACTCGGCCTCGGACGAGGAGAAGCCGCCGTAGCTGGAGCACTCGGAGGAGCTGGACGTGGTGGCGTGCGGCCCGGGCGCCGGCGCGCGCGCCCGGTAGCTCCCGGCCAGCGACGGCCTGTAGTAGTAGCTGTAGTGCAGGGCCTCCTCCTGCTCCTGCTGCTGCTTCTTCTTGGTAGCCGCCGCAGTCACCGCGTCCCCAGCGGGGTGGCCCGGCTCGTCCTCCATGGACCTGTATATCGCGTCCAGCAGCGACGACGAGAAGGACGGCTGGTCGGCGTGGCGCCTCGCCCGCGCCGCCGCCGACGCCGACGCCCCCTTGTCCCCGCGCCTCTCCATTCCACCAGCAACGCGCAGGCGCTCCAACACACGGACACAGCGATACCACCAAAGCTCCAACACACGGACACAGCGACACCACCAAAGCTCAAAAGCAGGAGCTCCCAGCCCAACAATGCGCTGGTCTAGGGCGGAAAGTGGCGCGAGGCAGAGGAACCCCGTGCACGGCGAGACGGTTCCTCACCGGAAGCGTGCTCGTGAGGCGAAGGGTGGTGGCGGAAAGGAGGAGATGGTGTGGAAAGGCTGGAGGAAAGAAGGGTGAGGGGGGAAGGGATCGGTGCGAAGATATAGGCGGCCCGGGAGGAAGAAGGGGAGATGGGGGTGACGTGGCAACGGGCAGAGGAGGCCACTACTCCAGCTTGAGTTGGTTCTGGGCGTGCGGCGGGCCCACTCCTCCCTCTTTTTTTTTTTGAAGTAGCCCACTCCATCCTCCTCGCTCACACTCTATCTATCTATCTGTCGCTCACTCCGCTACTATGTCACCACCCGGTGGCGTTACCTACTGTGTTGGGTGCGATCACTGTAGCCAGCCACGCACGCACGCACCATTATCTCACCCATTCAAGAATGTTGGCAGACAGCAGTACCGGCACGAGTAAACCCGCCCCTTTTGGCACGTCCCGGCTTCTCTTCTATTCAACCCATGGTCGACTCTAGCAACATGCTCTGCTTACTGCTTACTGTAAATTTTGCTGCTAATGGACGCATTACCTCGTGCATATCTCTCTTCTCCACGGACGTAGTATTAAAAACGGCATGCGCGTGGCGAACGGTGCCCGCCGCATCTAACCACCCTAGCTACGCGCGCTCTGTGTCGCCGACTGAAAACACCTAAGTCTGGTTGTAACGGTAGTATCATAATTAGTATCATGCATGTCAATTAGGTAATTTTAATGAGGTGCCATAGCATTAAATGAAAAAAAGATGATGGAGTATCATATTATAATACCGTATCATAATAAATGCTATGCTACTTTGTGTCATGCATGATAATAAATAAACTACTACATGATACTAATATATAATACTATGCATTAGCAGGTAATATCATACACTAGTATCATATGCATGATACTATTATATGATACTCACCATTACAATCAGCCTAACTATAGTATTAAAAAAACGGGAGGCCCCGTGCTCGCGCAGGTACGGCGTCTCCGCTGCGAAAAGCGCGCCCGGCTCCGTCCGTTGCCATATACTCTATCTGTACGTGGAACCGCGCCTTTCTTAATCTTAATCGAGCGCTCAGCGGTGAACAGCGCACAGCACTGCACCGTGCTGCATAGTGAATAAAGGGGGCGTGGTGAGCTGCAAAGCATGAGATTCCCGTCCTTGATTAATCCGGCTGCCTACGGTAATCAAGGTTTAATTAGTAGCGGGTGGCAGCACGCGGGGTGGTACAGGGGCAGTAGTACGTTTTTCCGGCTTGTTTATTGCTGCCCGGGACCATCAGCTCCTGGGGTGGAGAGGGCGCTTGTTCATCTTGACGGTGGCCGGGGAATGTTTTTGGTCGCATGTTTTTGTTTCTCGTCGTTTTCATTGTCACTGGGGTTGTTTACATGGTGCGGTGTAACTCGCACGGCGATCCCTTTTTGTTTGTGTGGTTTTGAGGTGTTTGATGCACGGTCCGCTGTGCGGGGTGATGGCAACCCCGGACATGGTCACGAGTGGCTGAGCGTGACTGGATGGGACGCGGGGGCGAAGCACCGCCCCCCACGATAATTAGTATTGTAAGACCTCGATCCGTGTCTTTAATCGCGGGGGAATGGCTGCGCGCCACGCAGTACAGCCCAGGCTCCCCATTCAAACCCATGAAAATGTACAAAATTTACCCTTATCTAAAACTTCAACATGAAATGACCCCAATCTAAAAATATTTCATGAAATGATGTCTTTTGCATAATGCCCGGGGCTAGGACATCATGCTATTTGGCATGCCACCCTAGGCCGGGGCGCCATGCTACATGCCACAACCATGACGCTCTAGCCCGGCGCGTCATACTCTAGCACGGCGCCCTAGCTTCGGGCCATTTCGTGAAATATTTGAAGATTGGAGTCACTTTGTGTTGAAGTTTCAGATAAGGGCCAGTTTTATTCATTTTTCACACCGATAAATACGTGCTAGAGCCTTGGGAACAGTTTTTTGTGTCGGAAGATGGTCGCCGCTACACACCGATGTTTCGTTATCTGAACTTTTGAGACCCCGACGGTTTCCACGGAGACTTGGTGGATAGGATGGGAACCTGGCCAAAATTTCCATCCTCGACGCCCGCCTGCGGACGACGGGTCGGACACGAGAGCGACGCAAATGGACTGCACGGGGCGGCTGCCTCCGGCCCGGAGCCGTCCGTCCCTTTCGGCCGCAGACACTCCAGCCCCTCGCAGCATGTGTGCGCGCACCAGACCGCCTCAAATGCGTGTCGCGCCAGCGGCACGGAGGGAGGGGCGCCCATGCGAGTCGAGTCGGTGCGTGCGCCCGTGGCCGAGAAGCGGGCAGAGGCGGCAGGGTTGGGTGCCGAGAGCAGCGGCTGCCGTCGGTTAACACGACAGGCCCGGGGGCTGACAGGGATGCTGCTCACCCCCTGCCTGCCCGCTTCGACGGCCGTCTCGATCTCGATCGGAAACGATGGGCACGGCTAGCCTCGTTGGACGGCCACCCGAACGCATGCATTAGGTTGGCTTTCACCTTTGCTGATCGAGGTGATCGGTGCCGGCCTTGATGTGCTGCTGGATTGATCGCCATGGGTGACGGGGCGAGTGACAGCCGGTCTGCCGTCTCGGCGCACGTAGACGTAGGGAGGGTACGATGTACGTACACGCGGCACCATCGCGCTTCTCTTTTCTTTTCTTTTCTTGGGCGTGTGAGTGCGGAGATTGGTGCGATTGGACGTGTGGCTGGGGTCCGATCGGTCGTGCGAAGAGGCGTGGGAGCAGATCGAGCACGCACTTGTACGTGCGTCCGTAGGGTTGGGTTCGGTTTGCTGCTAGCACCCGATGGCTGGCTGCGTGTCTGTCGGCTCTGCATTGGTGAATGGCGAAGGCCTGGTTGCGCTTGGTTGCATTCGGAGACAGCGGCGGTCGGCCATGCCCTGCGCTTGGGCCTGGCTAAAAACCTGCTGCTGCTCTCTTGTTCCATTCCATCTGCACGAGCGCGCGCCTTTCCATGCCGTGACTCGGCTCTGCTCCTTTGTTTTACATCACGGAAGGAAGGAAGGAGGAGAGGAACTCATCAGCAGGTGATCAGGACTCCAGGAGGCTTTGTTTGCTTGTGAATGTGCACGGCACAAGGGTCCAAACTCACGGGGCACAGCGCAAGGATCCAAACTTACGGAGCACAAGGATACATGCGGTGCATTGCATTGAACTGATGTGGCCGCAGCTCAGCCTGGGACTAGCTCTTGCGGTTGCATGGACATGATCGAGGAGCTGGGATCAGGCTCCACCTCCGGCCGTCGATCGGATGCAGTGACCAGCCTGCAGCTACAGCTTCGCAAGCCGACGAACAGAAGTCCGTCTCGGAGTAACAAGGCCGGCCAACAGTGGGCAACCTATGCGCAACAGAAGAGCACGGAATGGGATCCTCGACGTAGGGCGATGCTCCTCATGAGTACCCCGTAGGGTAGCGGCCGTTTCGTCGTCCCAAAGCGAAAAGGCGGCGGCAGGCAGGCAGGGTGTGCTGGGACGTCACGCTCTGCCCCGCGCGCCGGCGCCAGGCCCAAGGAAACCGTCGTCCGTCCGTCCGTCCATCGGAGCGACGGGCGGATCGCGCGGTCGAGAGCCGGGGCCGGCAGGCTGCGCTTTCCTTTCCCCGCTCGAGCGTACAAGGCCGCGGCAGGCGCATCAGAGGCGCAGATCTCTCCGTCTGCACAGCCGAGCAGCACAGCAGCGCCCGACTCGACACTGCCTTGTGCCTGCCCGGCACCTTCCGTCGCACGGGCGCGTTCCAGCCATGCGCAGCGCAGATCGTGTCGCCTCGTTTCGCCTTTTCTCTTTCTCCTTTAGCTGATCTTGCTGGGCTCTCTCTCTCTCTCTCTCTCGTGATCCCGGGCAGCACCGTCCGTGCACTTGCGGCGTGGTGACTACGAGCGAGCGTGTGTGCATCGCTGGCGGGATTGGAAAGCTACATGGGGTTAGCTTTAGCTAGCTTGAGGGAATTTTTAAGTGTCCCTGTCGCCACATGAATGAGCTGATCCGGTAATCATACACGGCGGGGTCGGCTTTTGTTTAGCTTAGCTGCTTAGGGCTCCTCTCTTTCGACGCCCTGGCTAGGGTGGGTGGTCCATGGCCATGGGAGGTCGGTCGGTCGGTCGGTTTGTCCTTGTTCTGCTCGGTTGCTGCATTATTTTTTGTGTTGGTAGTAGTAAATCCTAAGAACATCTCCAACAGGCGCCGAACGCGGCGCGCGCAAAAAACAGTTTTAGCGCGCGTCCATCGCCTGATTTGGCGCGGCGTGCAGCGACCGCTCCAGCAGCCGCGCTAAAATATAGCGCGCGCACGTCGCTCAGCAGCGCGCAAAAAATGCAGCATGCGCTCATTCTATAAACTAGAAATGTAGGCATTGAAAGCATAAAAACTAGATAGATTGTATAAATTTTAAACGATACAAAGGTATTTTACATCGGAACATAGATTGCATAATAATAAAAATGACAAACGATAAAAAACGAGATAGATTGTATAAAAAAAAACTACTCTAAGAGGGTGTTTGGATACTCTCTAGTCATGTGACTAGTAGTAGTGAGACTAAAAGTTTTTAGTCAGGCCCTGTTCGGAAGGTGACTACTACTAGTCAGCATTAAATGTCTCATTATTAAATTCTTCTCTCTCCCTTCCATTTATCTCTCTTCTCTCCCTTGTGCCCGCAACAGGATGGGCCCGTCAATTAATTAGAGGAGAGACTTTAGTCACTTTTAGTTGGGGGTGGGGTGACTAGGGACTACACTAGTTTTAGTCACCCATTAGTCAGGGGTGTTTGGAGGTTTACTGACTAAAAGTGACTACTGCTAGTCTCTAGTCTCTAGTCACTAGTGATCCAAACACCCTTTTAAGTCGCTATCATCAGCGGTGTCGTCCGAAGTATCTAGCCAGATGTCCAGCCACCGATTATCATCCGGCGTGAAGAACGACTACCCACCTGCTGCAACGAGATCGGACTGTGCATTCGCCAACGCCTTCCGCCGACGCCTGTCCAACCGCTCCTCGCGGCGCCTTGCCCAGTAGACCTACTCGTAGGCGACGTCCTCCGGGTGGCGCCGGCGCCACTCCGCCATGACCCGCTCGTCCTCCTGGGCGACGAGAGGCGGCGCTGCCGCTCGGCATGCTCCGCACGGTCTTGCGCCGTGTTCAGACGAGGCGGCGGGGCGACGTCGAGCGCCTGCTGGAGCATGTACATATCTTGAAAGTTCATCTGGCCGCGCGGCCGGCCTAGGTGCCACGCCGCCGTGTCGTACGCGCGGGCGGCCTCGTGCGCCGTCTCGTAGGTGCTGAGGCCGAGCCGGAAATCGCCGGAGCGTATCTCCGAGTAGTAGCCGCCGTTGGGGCGCAGACGGACGCCGCGGTAGCCGGACGCTCCTCGGTGGTGCGGCAGCATGGCGGCGCGTCGTTGGCGGGGCGCTGGAGCAGTGGAGACGCGTCGGTGGCGGGGCGCTGGAGCGACGCGTGGCAGAGAGGAAGAGGAAGAGGAAGAGGAGAAGAGGAGGCGTGAAGCGGTGCGCAAAAAATGACGCGCGAGCTGGCGCCTTTTCAAGTGCGCGCAAATTGTTCCCGCGCGCGCGAGTTTCCCGTCGCCGCTGGAGCGCGGCGCGGCCTTGGAGATGCTTTAAGCTAGCCAAAACCAACTGCATGCTTGCAATGTGGAGTAGCATGCATGCCCCATGCAGAGCCCTTGGTTTGATCTCATCTGCTTGGGACGGGGAAAGTCGGTAAAAAATTCTTTGGCTGTTACAATGGGATTTGCACGAACGCCATGCACATTTCCACAGTTTCCAACTATGATTGGGAGTGCATGATTGGAAGTGACAACTGACAGCTGACAGGGAAAATCTCAGCCTGCCAATGCAATCGAATGACCTCCACACAAAAAAGCACGAGTAATTCCCATGGCCGAGTCCTTCCTTCGGCAGAATTACAGAAAAGAGAGGGCCAAACCGACGCAGCTATCTCTTTCAGAGCGCACCACGTCGCATCCCATGACAACGTATGTGCGCGTGAGTTGCACCTCAGCCGGACGTTTTCCCCCTACCTTTCGCCGGAGGTCAATGCCCATGCCCTGATCGAACTTGACGCGACTCCTGCGCGCCGTTTCCATTTCCTCCTACGCAGAAACAACCGAGCCGATGGATCGATCCAACTTCTCCTTCTTCCTCCACCAGCGAGAAAAAAGCAAGCGTGCATTGCTCACCGCAGTAGCGAGCCACCTGAATTTATTTCATGTCTGCAGACACGACCGTATATAGATCAGATAGATTCCGGTGCACGTCCACTTCGACCGGCCGGCCGGCCATATCGATCGCCGGATATGCACTGCCCTGCGCGGAATGGACGCCTGGTCGACGGCAGCAGGTATTACTGCGGTAGTGCGGTGGGCGGCTAGCAAGATAGGTGGTCGATTTGATCCGCCAATCTGTTGTCTGCTACTGTACTATTTTCTTGCTCCGGCGATCGACGCCTCTGTTCTTATCCTGCACGCCCTCGTTGGAGATACGCCTGATCTCTACCTTCTCTCCATGATTCGACACGCCTGTGATCACCGCTGCGATGATTGTCGCCGAGAATTATTTCCCCCGAGCCTGGATCGTTCTTTGCTGGGTTTCTTTATCCGAGATATGAGTGCTTGATGTGAGTTAGCATGCAGTACTTGCGGAATAATCTTAATCTGGCGGGCGGGTCACTTGCTGTTGGACCATCCTGTGAAATGATCTACACCATACATGATGCATGCCCTGTCTGACCGTTTTCTGCCCGAGTCATTTTCAACCAGCGTGCTACAGTGAAAGGGGATAGAGCTTAGCAATCGATTGCTTCGGAAAAAGGTCAGTGGCTGGTGGATTAACAAAGCTGTCGCTTCCGTGGTAATCTGAGCTTAGGAGCCACGCAGAGTAAAAGCGGGTCATGATTTGTGTGTGAGACCGTCGGAGATGGTCCCTGCGCTGCACACGATCAGACCAGACTGACAAGACAGTTTCAGTTAGCTGTAAAAGAACGTGATCAGCATAAATAAAAGACAGTTCCACGGACACAAGCAGCCCATCTGGCCCCCAAGGGTTCATGTGGATTGCATGCATGTGCCGTGAATTTCTCACCAAGTATCATACGCATCTTGGCGGTGTGTCGCACTGTGCCGAAGTGAGTGCTAGCTGCTGCACACACAGTCCGTGAAGTTAGTCACTCTGCCTCTCTGAACCCATGGCAGGGTGCAGCACTTAAGTGCATGCGCTGCAAATGGTTTTCGGCGGGAAACTTACGAGGACAGTTCGAACGATTTTTGCAATATCGCACACTGAATTTTGGGCCTCGAATTTCAATCATCAATCAGCTTGCTGCTGCCTTGGCCCCATGTGACGGAGCCGAGAAGATAGATTCCTTCCATTCCATAAACTGCTTCGTGAGGAGGAGAAGCGCGAGCGGGTACAGGGTTTCGAGATCAGAGAAAGCGAAAAGAGGAGCGAGCTAAAGGGGGGCGAGAGGGACGGGCGCGGAGCAGACAAGAGGTACTCCATTGCGAAGGGAGGTGGATCATGGCCATGAATGGCTACGCGACGGGCAGAGCTCGCTAGGGGTCGAGGCAGCGGGTGGTGATCCCGAGACCGGGGACACGGCGCATCATGAAAACGCCGAGGCCGGCCGGCAAAGCGAGCGCCGAGCGGGGGCGACATGAGAAGTGTTAGACTATATATATATATATATATATATATATATATATATATATATATATATATATATATATATATATATATATATATATATATACACGTAATATCTGTATAAATATTATAACATTGTATTGTACCTCTTGGTACCTCTATATAATGAGATAGCCACACCTTATTTAGTGTGTCGAGCAGTTTCCCAAAATACTTTGTTTTACATGATATTAGTTTAGATTACGATGTCTTCCGCTGCTCCCGCCGCGGCCACCGTCGCGCTGACCTCCGTCGCCGCCGCCGCCGTCGCGCCGGTTCTAGCTCCTACGTCGCCGTTCCTCGCCTCCCGGCCTCTCGCGGCGGCCCATGGAGCCCCGCCGCCGCCCGAGTCACCGATCGGATCTAATCCGTACGGCGCATCCCCGGGTGACCTAGCCTCGACCGCGGCTGAGGTTGCTGCGCCGCTGTCCTATGGCGCCGCTGCACCACCACCGTATGGCGCCACCTCCTCGATGCCCCACGGCGTCGCCCGCGCCCTCGCCCTACGGCTCTCACCCGTACGGTGCCTCCCTGGTGGCCCCTGGTGCCCCGCCGCTGTCGACGCCTTCGTGGCAGGCGTATGGTGCGCCGCCTCCTCACCAACCCTATGCGGCGCCCCCGCGCCACCCCTACGGGCCGCCGCCGTCGCAGCCGTCCTACTCATCGCCGCCCCTGCAACCCTACGCGCCCTACTCAGCGCCACATGGGGGTGTGGCCTCCTATCCAGGGGGCGCGGTCGCCTCGCTGCAGCCTACCTACGGGGCTGCGGAGACTTCCCAACAGCAGCCTTCCGGGGCCGCGGTCGTCTCGCCCTATGGGGCTCATGCTGCCCCGAACTACGGCACCCCCGCCGCTGGCCCTCCCGGGTTCTACGCACCGTATTCGGTGCCTGCTGCTCATGCCGATCAGGCCGCCGGGCCGTCGCCTTTTCACTTTTCGCATCTGCTACCGGTGAAGCTTGCGCCGGATAATTACTTGTCCTGGCGCGCTCAGGTGTTGCCTTTTCTGCGGAGCCGCTACTTGGAGGGATATGTTGACGGGTCAATCCCGTGCCCGCCCCCTCATCACCCGGCGTACCACACTTGGGTGGCCCAGGATCAGGCCATCCTCTCCGCCATCCAGTCTTCGCTGACTCCGAGCGTCTCGTCGCTGGTCATCTTTGCCGCTATGTCCAGGGAGGCGTGGGCGGCACTTCACACTAGTTTTGCCTCTCAGTCTCAGGCGCGTGCTCATTCCATATGTTGGGGAACGTTGCAGAAAATAAAAAAATTTCTACGGTTTCACCAAGATCCATCTATGAGTTCATCTCGCAACGAGTGATCGGATTGCACCTACATACCTTTGTAGATCACGCGTGGAAGCGTTCAAAGAACGGGGATGAGGAAGTCGTACTCGACGTGATCCAAATCATCGGAGATCCTAGCGCCGAACGGACGGCACCTCCGCATTCAACACACGTACGGTCAGCGTGACGTCTCCTCCTTCTTGATCCAACAAGGGGGAAGGAGAGGTTGATGAAGATCCAGCAGCACGACGGCGTGGTGGTGGATGCAAGGGGTCACCGCAGCAGGGCTTCGCCGTTACACTGCGAGAGGGAGAGGTGTAGCAGGGGAGAGGGAGGCGCCAAGACTCAAGGGTGTGGCTGCCCCCTCCCTCCCCCATTTATATAGGCCCCCTAGGGGGTGCGCCGGCCCTAGGAGATGGGATCTCCTAGGGGGGCGGCGGCCAAGGGGTGGAGTGCCCCCCAAGCCAGGTGGTGCGCCCCCCACCCTAGGGTTCCCAACCCTAGGCGCATGGGATGGGCCAAGGGGGGCGCAGGATGGGTGGCCCCACCCGGTGGACCCCGGAACCCTTCCGGTGGTCCCAGTACAATACCGGTGACCCCCGAAACTCTCCCGATGGCCGAAACTTCACTTCTTATATATAATTCTTCACCTCCGGATCATTCCGGAACTCCTCGTGACGTCCAGGATCTCATCCGGGACTCCGAACAACTTTCGGGTTACTGCATATTCATATCTCTACAACCCTAGCGTCACCGAACCTTAAGTGTGTAGACCCTACGGGTTCGGGAGACATGTAGACATGACCGAGACGGCTCTCCGGTCAATAACCAACAGCGGGATCTGGATACCCATGTTGGCTCCCACATGCTCCTCGATGATCTCATCGGATGAACCACGATGTCGAGGATTCAAGCAACCCCGTATACAATTCCCTTTGTCAATCGGTACGTTACTTGCCCGAGATTCGATCGTCGGTATCCCAATACCTCGTTCAATCTCGTTACCGGCAAGTCACTTTACTCGTACCGTAATGCATGATCCCGTGACCAGACACTTGGTCACTTTGAGCTCATTATGATGATGCATTACCGAGTGGGCCCAGAGATACCTCTCCGTCATACGGAGTGACAAATCCCAGTCTTGATCCATGTCAACCCAACAGACACTTTCGGAGATACCCGTAGTATACCTTTATAGTCACCCAGTTACGTTGTGACGTTTGGTACACCCAGAGCACTCCTACGGTATCCGGGAGTTACACGATCTCATGGTCTAAGGAAAAGATACTTGACATTGGAAAAACTCTAGCAAACGAACTATACGATCTTGTACTATGTTTAGGATTGGGTCTTGTCCATCACATCATTCTCCTAATGATGTGATCCCGTTATCAATGACATCCCCATGTCCATAGCCAGGAAACCATGACTATCTGTTGATCAACGAGCTAGTCAACTAGAGGCTCACTAGGGACACATTGTGGTCTATGTATTCACACATGTATTACGATTTCCGGATAATACAATTATAGCATGAATAATAGACAATTATCATGAACAAGGAAATATAATAATCATTTTATTATTGCCTCTAGGGCATATTTCCAACACCATACGCACCGAGCTGGGAGAGACCAAGCTTGGTGACCTCAGCATCACCGACTACTTCAACAAGATGACCGGTCTTGCCGACACGCTGGCCTCCGTTGGCCAGAAACTGCAGGATGAGGAGTTCACTACCTTCGTGCTTAACGGGCTCGATGATGATTATGACAATCTCATTGAGAACGTTCATGGCCGTGATGATCCACTTCCCCCTCGTGAGCTTTATGCACGACTCCTCAGCCGTGAGCAGCGCATCAAGGCGCGTCGTGTCTCCCCCGGCTTCGTCTCCGCCAACGCCGCGACTCGCGGTAAACCTCCGAAGTCGTCATCATCCGGTGGCAAAACGGCGCCCTCCTCACAGCATGCCTCGCGGGGCAACGCGCCGACCATCACCGGCGGTAACCGGCCGGTTGCCTGCTGTCCATGCTGTGGCGCTCAGCAGGCCTGTCAGCTGTGTGGCATTGAGCGCCATATTGCTTCCCGCTGTCATTGTCCCTACAAGCAAGACTTCCTGGGTCTGGGCAACAATGGCAAAGGGAATGATAAGCAGGCCGCAGCCGCGGTGATGAGTCATGAGCACGGTCGCACTCCGTCCTATTCCATTGATCCCACGTGGTATATGGACACCGGAGCTACCAACCACCTCACCGGCGAGATGGGCAAGTTGTCTACTCAGGAGCCATATCGTGGTCATGATCAGGTCCACACCGCCAGTGGAGCAGGTATGCGCATCTTCCATGTTGGTCAGGCTTCTCTCCTCACACACAATTTTCGTACATTGCATCTTTCCAATGTCCTTAGAGTACCCTCTGCTACACGTAGTTTGTTGTCCATTCCTCAACTTACTCGTGATAATAATGTCCTTGCTGAGTTTCATCCTTTTCGTTTCTTTATCAAGGATCGGGACACGAGGGCCGTTCTGCTTAGCGGTCATCTTCGTCATGGCCTGTATGCACTTGATGCACCATGCACATCTCCCATGCAGTTTTCTCCGCAGGCTTTCAGTGGTGTTTGTGTGTCGCCTATGCACTAGCATGCGCGCCTTGGTCATCCTGCGGCTCCTATAGTTCGTCATGTGTTGCATCGTCATGAACTACCAGTTGTGTCCAATAAATCTGCTGAGACTATTTGTGATGCCTATCAGCAGGGCAAGAGTCATCAACTTCCATTTTCAGAGTCTAGTCGTGTTGTGAAACATCCCCTTGAGCTTGTGTTTTCTGATGTATGGGGTCATGCCCAGACGTCTGTTAGTGGCCACAATTATTATGTCAGTTTTATTGATGCTTATAGTCGGTTTACTTGGCTGTATCTTATTAAGCGCAAGTCTGATGTGTTCAATGTTTTTATCCAGTTTCAAGCACACGTTGAGCGTCTCCTTAAGCAGAAAATCATCCATGTTCAATCTGACTGGTGGGGGGGGGTGAATACCACAACCTCAACTCTTTTTTTAGCAAATTTGGGATTTCGCATCATGTGTCTTGTCCACATACACATCAGCAGAATGGAACTGCCGAACGTAAGCATCGTCATCTTGTTGAAACTGGCTTACCCCTGTTAGCTCATGCATCTGTTCTGTTTCGCTTTTGGAGTGATGCTTTCTCCACAGCTTGTTTTCTCATAAATAGGCTTCCCTCACGACTTATGAAAATGCAAACCCCGCTTGAACTCTTGCTTAATGAAATTCCAGACTACACTTTTTTCAAAGTGTTCGGGTGTGCGTGTTGGCCTCATCTCCGTCCATACAACAAGCGTAAGCTAGAGTTTCGGTCTAAGAAGTGCGTCTTTCTTGGGTATAGTTCCCTCCACAAAGGGTACAAGTGCCTTCATGTTCCTACCAATCACGTCTACATCTCTCGTGACGTTGTATTTGATGAAAACGTGTTTCCTTTTCGTGCACTCCAGACAGACTCTACCACTCCCTCACCACCGGTGCACATGTCCGTACCTTTGCCTGATCAATTTGTGGATGTTGCATATGCCCCTGCGTTGCTTCCTAATCATGCTGCAGGTATTGGACGTGGCGCTCGCCTTGAGCTTCTTGATGAACATGAACCAGATGCGGCGACTCCCGATGATGTGCATGCGCCATGCATGTCGGGTGAGACCCGCGTACCCGCTCCTACACCGCCAGTGGAGGCTGCCATGCAGGCACTGGTCTCGCCTGGCCCGCGGGTGCTGGCCTCGCCTGGCTCGATGGCTGATGCCTCGCCCGGCCCACGGGCGCTGGTCTCGCCCGACCTGCTGCCGGCCTTGTCTGGCCCGGTGCTGGCCTCGCCTAGGCCGGCTGTTGCTTCGGCTGGCTCTGCGCTGGATCCGGTCAGCCCCGCTTCGGCCTCTAGTGGGCTGGCTTCGCCCGGATCGCCGTCGCCAGGGAGCTCTGGCGCGAGCTCCTCTGATGCAACTGCTTCGTCTCTGTCACCTGTTGCATCAGCAATGCCGGCACAGCCTGTGGTCCCCCTTCGTCCTCGCACACGAAGTCAATCTGGCATTTTTTGTCCGAAGGAACGCAAGGATGGGACTGTAGCATGGCTTGCTGCGTGCATGGCCCAGACTGCTGCTGATCCCACTACAGAACCTCGTCACTTCCAGGCTGCAATGAGTATTCCTCACTGGCGTGTTGCTATGGAACAGGAGTTTCAGGCTCTCCAAAGAAATGACACTTGGCAGCTGGTTCCTCCAGTATCTGGCGTCAATGTTATTGATTCCAAGTGGGTTTTTAAAGTTAAGAGACATGTGGATGGTTCCATAGGACGCTACAAGGCACGACTTGTTGCAAAGGGCTTCAAACAGAGGTATGGTCTTGATTATGAAGACACGTTCAGTCTAGTCATCAAGCCTACTACCATTCGCTTGCTCCTGTCTCTTGCTGTTACTCGTGGATGGTTCCTTCGTCAGCTTGATGTGCAGAACGCTTTCCTACATGGCATTCTAGAGGAGGAGGTTTATATGCGTCAGCCCCCTGGTTTTGTTGATCCTGCACGTCCTCGTCATCTCTGTCGTCTGGTTAAGGCACTGTATGTACTGAAACAGGCTCCTCGTGCATGGCATGCCCGCCTTGGCTCTGTTCTTCGGGCTCTTGGGTTTACTCCCTCCACTGCAGACACTTCGCTGTTTCTTCTTCAGCGTCCTGAGGTTACGATGTATCTCCTGGTTTATGTTGACGATATCATTCTCATCAGTTCCTCTGATTCTGCTGCTGATCGTCTTGTGGTTGCACTTGGTGCTGACTTTGTTGTCAAGGATTTAGGTGCTTTGCATTTTTTCCTTGGTATGGAGGTTTTACGCTCTTCTGCTGGTCTGACTCTTACACAGAAGAAGTACTCCTTGGACTTGTTGCGTCGTGCTGGCATGCTGAAATGCAAACCTGCTGTCACTCCGATGTCTGCTACTGATCGGTTGTCCGCTCTTGATGGAGACTCTCTCACCTGATGACGCTACTGAGTATCGCAGTCTCGTTGGTGGTCTGCAATACCTTACTATTACCAGGCCTGATATCTCCTATGCAGTCAACTGTGTGTGTCAGTTTCTTCATGCACCCAGGACATCCCATTGGTTAGCTGTGAAGCGTATTTTGCGTTACATCTGCCTTTCTGCCTCCTATGGTTTGCTTCTTCAGCCTGCACCGTCGTGTGAGCTCTCAGCTTTTTCCGATGCAGATTGGGCTGGTAGCCCTGATGACAGGCGATCCATGGGGGGATATGCGGTATTTCTGGGTTCTAACTTGATCGCCTGGAATGCTCGTAAGCAGGCCACAGTGTCTCGCAGTAGTACTGAAGCTGAGTATAAAGCAGTTGCTGATGCGACTGCTGAGATCATATGGGTACAGTCTCTGTTGAGAGAATTGCGAGTCTCTTCAGCTCGTCCTCCAGTTTTATGGTGTGACAACATCGGTGCAACATATCTTTCACCTAATCCGGTGTTTCATGCTTGGACGAAGCACATTGAGGTTGACTATCATTTTGTTCGGGAACGTGTTGCACAGAAGCTACTTTGTATCAAGTTTATCTCATCAAAGGATCAACTTGCTGACATCTTCACGAAGCCTCTTCCACAACCACAGTTTGTAGGCTGTAGGCGCAATCTTAACTTGCTTTGTACTTCAGGCCATACTTAAGATTGAGGGAGGGTGTTAGACTGTATATATATATACGTAGTCTCTGTATAAATATTGTAACATTGTATTGTACCTCTTGATACCTCTATATAATGAGATAGCCACACCCCGTTTAAGGTGTCGAGCAGTTTTCCAAAATACTTTGTTTTACAAGAAGCAGGCTCAAAAGAAGCGGCATGCGATGCGCCCCCTCGGTCCCTGTTGCACGCACTGGCACGGCGTGCCGCCATGGCATGGCATGCCGCCGTCGTCTCCCTCGGTCCCCTTTTGCCTCTTTGGATCTCTTTCGGTTGGGCCTCCCTTTTCCCCTTTCTCTTTCTGCTTTCCGGGTGGATGCAGCCATGCCCCATGCATCGCCTGCGCCATGGCGACGCTCGAAACGTAACGCACCAGCTGCTATGGACGGATATGACCGAGCACGGTCGGCTCCACTGCGATCGGCCTTCCTGATCCGTCGTTCCTCAAAACCTATAGCACGTTAGCTTTTCATTATCTTCTGATTTTGTTAATGGCGTCCGACGGGCTGAGGCTCTTGGAGCTTGGAGTAACTTTCCAGCAACCGATATCATATCATGCCGGTGCTGCAAATATGCTGAACTGGAAGTCCTCTTGTTCGCACGAAGGAAGAAGCCTGCTCCTCTTTACAGATCGCCGCCAATGATCGCGGCATGCGTGCTGGTCTGTTCTCTTCTCTTCTCTTCTTGCTGTGTGCGTGCAGTGAGAATGTGAGCATCATGTGCCCAAAGGTTCAGATAGCGTACGAACTCCGAGAAACAAAAAGAATCCGAGGATGGATGCAGCAGATCCAAGAAACCCAGAGCGGAGAGCAGAGCAGCATCATACCTTCGCATCAAAATGTGCGCGGACGGTTGGATTTTCGTATCGCTTTCGTTTTTCCTCCCTCCTTTGACAATTTGTTTGACGCAGGTGTGACTGGATGATTTTTGTTCCGGACCTACTACAATTGAGGCCCTATTTGGTTTATAAGTCCTAGAACTTTTTTTTAGTTCCAATTTATAAGTCCCAAGTCCCTAAAAAGTTCCTACCTTCCTGGGACTTATAAGTCTCTATAAGACCATATTACAACTATAAGTCTCTATAAGTCTCCCTTGAGAGTCTTATTTCATAAGTCCCAAATGCCCACTTTAAGTCCCTATAAATCCCTCCTGTTTGGTTTAGATGGGACTTATAGGAACTTATTTAAGTCCCTAGACCAATAAGTCTCTGGAAACAAACACCCTCTCAGTTTCCAAGGCCTGGCCACCGTGGAGCGCCATCGGACGAAGGCAACAACCCTAGGTCCAGGCCGTCGTCCTAGACTAGCAGCTGCAAGATGCCCCTAAAACTTGCAGTGGGCGCTCGCTCGCTTGCTCATTGCTCTGCTTTTTACCTCGGCTCTGCTATGCTGCTAGTGGATTTTTTTTTGGTTTTGAAACTGGATAGTGAAACTAAGCATTGTTCAACTGTTAATTTAAAAAGTAGCAAATTGTTTTAAAAGTTCCTGAAATAGAAAAACCACTCAAGCATTCAAGTATTTATGAATCAGCGAGCAATAGTATGGATCGGAGGGAGTGCTCAAGTATCTAAAATAATTTTCATTAAAAAATTTAAAAAATGTTCACCAAATTTAAAAGTATTTGTGAATTTTAAAATTGTTCATTAACTTGAAAATATTCATGAGTTTTAAATAATGTTCACGGATCTAAAAAAATATTAGGGCATTGTAAAAATGTTCACAAAAAAAGAAACACTAAAAAAATGAGAGGAAAAGTAAAATAAAAATAAGATGGAATCTTCCAAAAACCATGTGGGAAGGCTCATAAAGTGCGTCTAGTTGGTCCTGTCCATTGGGAGACATCGCTTCATGAGGTTGTGCGTTTTATACCAAATGGTTGCAAAATGTTTGCTGGATGCTCCTATTTACGCTTTTCACGGAAAAATACACCTAAGCAGGCATTGGGCATTTTCTTGATGATGGCTGCTTGGCTCTGTTATGCTGTTATCATTTTTATTTTGAGTTTTTGAATAACTTAGTGAAATAAAAAAAGATTTTAAAAAATTCATATTTTTTTAAAAGTTTACATATATATATAAATATTTAGGAAATTTAGAAAATGATCGCAAATTATAAAAATATTTTGGAAGTCTAAGTAATGTTCACAAATTTGAGAAAAATAGAATGAAAAAGGAAAAAATAAAGACCCAACAAGATAGAAAATAGAAAAAAGGGTAAGAAAAAACCGGCATGATCTTCTAGAACCTACCCTAAACTATTTGTGAATTGATGAACATTATTTATGAATCAGCGAGCAATAGTATAGATCGGAGGGAGTACTCAAGTATCTAAAATAATTTTTATTAAAAATTTTAAAAAATGTTCATCAAATTAAAAAGTATTTGTGAATTTTAAGATTGTTCGTTAACTTGAAAATGTTCATGAGTTTTAAATAATGTTCACAAATTTAAAAAATGTTCACGGATCTCAAAAATTATTAGTGCATTGTAAAAATGATCACAAAAAGATAAACACTAAAACAATGATAGGAAAAATAAAATAAAAATAAGATGGAATCTTCCAAAAACCATGTGGGAAGGCTCGTAAAGTGCGTCTAGTTGGTCCTGTCCATTGGGAGACATCGCTTCGTGAGGTTGTGCGTTTTATACCAAATGGTTGCAAAATGTTTGCTGGATGCTCCTATTTACGCTTTTCACGGAAAAATACACCTAAACAGGCATTGGGCATTTTCTGGATGATGGCTGCTTGGCTCTGTTATGCTGTTAGCATTTTTCTTTTGAGTTTTTGAATTACTTAGTGAAATAAAAAAAAGGATTTTAAAAAGTTCATATTTTTTTAAAAGTTCACATATATATAAAAATTTAGGAAATTTAGAAAATGATCGCAAATTATAAAAATATTTTGGAAGTCTAAGTAATGTTCACAAATTTGAGAAAAATAGAATGAAAAAGGAAAAAATAAAGACCCAACAAGATAGAAAAATAGAAAAAAGGGTAAGAAAAAACCGGCATGATCTTCTAGAACCTACCCTAAATCATGTGAGAAGGTTCGTAACACAATGCGTCTATTTGGCCTGGCCCATAAGTGAACACTGTGTTGTGTGAGGACATGTGTATTCGAGCAAATGGATTCAAAAGTGCCTAGCAGCCGGCGGTAATGAGGTTTTGATCAAGTCAGTCGCACATGCTATACCCACGTTCTCTATGTCATGTTTCCTCCTACCAAGAGAACTCTGCCAACCATTGATACTATGCTCACGAAGTTTTCGTAGGGGTAGGAACTCTGCCAACCATCAATCCTAGCAATGCTTGCTAAACAAGCTTAGCGGTTAACTAAGGCATCGATTCCCTAAGATGAACCACGTTAACAAATTACACTATCATGCCTCATGTAATTATCTAGTCCTCAGATGATCGATAATGCGCCCTAGATTAATTCTTGCAGTCCACATGATTCCTGCAAACAAAAGAGCATTCACATGAGCATCAATACGATATTGTGAGCTACCCGAAACAACTAACATAACCTTGAGCATTCACATGAGCATCAATACGATACCGTGAACAACCAGAAACAACTAACACTATTTATATATTCCAAAAAATAAACAATTCCATCACTTCTTCCGAAATTACTAACGACGAAATTTTTATTAAATCGTAATGTTGCTGCTAAATTTTTGACACATATTTTCTCAATCAGTGTCTCCAATATGCACAACACTCCCAGGGCAAATTGCCTCGTTAGTTCACGAAGCTCTCGCACTGTCAAGAGGTTGCCCACCCCACGATAGTTCCAAAGAAAGGCGCCCCCTAGTCTGCTCCATCCAACGTCGAAGAAGACACCATGCCAAACCCTATATCGATATAGCGCTAGTGGGTGAGGTAAAAGATACCAGAAAGGTCCAACCAAGGCCCCTGGATTTGGCCGTACGAAAACAATGTTGACTGCGGCTGAAGATAAGAGGAGAAGGGACTCAACACCGTGAGACAACGAGAGAAAGTTAAACCCCAACAAGTGGGAAAAAACCAGCGAGACCATGACGCCTGAGCGATGATCCGATCAAGCACCACCATTTCGACCGAAATAAGTTTTTATTTGAGAAAATACATGAAACCACAAAATCCCACCCTCTGGTGCACTTGGGCATGCCTAGTGCGAGGGCACGGGCATTTTCTCAGTTTATCCTTTTTGTGCCTTTTTAACTTCAAAATTGTTCATGATTTTTTTAAATCTAAAAAAATCAAGAAATGTTTAGGGTATCAATATATGTTTCGTATTTCCAAAAGATATTCGTAACTTCAAAAATTCGCACAAAAAATATATTTTAAATATAAAAATATGGGATAAGTATGTTTTTCGTCCCTCAACTATATTGAAAGTGTAGAAATCGTCCCTCAACTTCAAAACCAGCAAAGCTTGGTCCTCAACTTCTTAAACCGGATAACTTTAGTACCTGATACCGTTTTGGGTGGTTTTACGGTTGGCGTGGCATGGTTTTGATTTATTCGGGTGGTTTCATTGATGAAGTGGAGGCTTCCGGTCACAGATGAGAACACTGGAAACCATGTTCGCCAGCTGCAGTCTGCTACTACTCCGCACGAGCTCCCTTTGACCACACCGAGCTGCCATGCCCAGCTGGCTGTAGCCGTCGCACCACCAGTCCACCATTATCACCCGAAGTGTACCTGCGTCCGTGCTTGCTGATCGATCTGCACTCCGCCTGGTTGCCGCATATACCGAGCTCGCGTCGTGCTGCCCGGACAACCATCGAACGCGATATTCACTCAGTCGCCACCATCGCCGATATGCACATGCAGTTGCGCCTGTGTCGGCTTCCGGTCATCCGCCCCAGCATGCTCGCCTGTCTATAGCAGCACAATCACCCTGGCGTAGCTACCAGCCGCCCGTCGTCATTGGGGACAGCATATAGATCATGTGAGTTATTTGACGAAATGTATGTGTTACGGGCACATAGGGTGGTAGCTAGGCTAGGAGACCACGACTCTCATGGCCGGGACACAGGTGACGCACCACGACATGTTGTTCGCAGGTAGAGTACATGCATGGTGCTCGCATTTTCGCCATGGACGTGGTCAAGGACTCAAGGGTGGCAGCCCATACGGAGTTGGCACCTTCGTCGGCGTCGAAGGCAGCAGGGAGCCGAGCAAAGCCAAGTCACCTTGGTAGCATAGCAGAAGAAGCACGTCGCCGGCCTATCACGCGGCCATGTGCATGCTACAGCAGACGGTGGACTGCGCGGTATTTACGAAACCATCCGAAATAGTCAAAACCATGCCATGTCATCAGTAAAACCACCTAAAGCAGTATCAGGGACTAAAGTTATCCGGTTTGAAAAGTTCAGGGACTACGTTTTACTCATTTTGAAGTTGAGGGACCATTTGTATACTTTGGATATAATTGAGGGACAAAACATATATTTATCCCTAAAAATATTAATGAATTTATAAAAAAATCTTCATGAATTTCAAAAGAGGTTCAGTATTTCAAAAAAAATCATAGATTCAAAAAAATATCCACAAATATAAAAAGTATCAAATTTCAAAAAATGTTTGCAAATTCTAAAAATGAACAAGTATTTCAAGGAATATGCACTAAGAAATTGTTCACAAATTTCGAAAATTGGTCCTAGACTGAAAGAAATGTTTCTGAATATATATAAAAAATAAATTTTTAAAAATATTGAATTTTCGGAAAATCTTCACAAATTTCAAAGTAAGTTCTGGATTTCAAAAAATGTTCCCTGGATCACAAAATGTCCACGAAATTTAAAATTTTTCAAATATAAAAAATAAGTGCAAATTCTAAAAATGTGCGAATTTCAAAGAAAATTCATGTAAAAAATATTCACGAATTTCAAAAAGGAGAAATCCAAATTGAAAACAATGGTCGCTAATTTAAAAAATAATAATATGAACTTAAAAAATATAATTATTTCGTAAAAATAGCAGATTTAAAACATATAAATTTCTAGAATTGTTCACAATATCAAAAAATGTTCACGGATTAAAAAAAATCACAGTATTTTGAAGTATTGAGAATACTTGGACTGTTTGGCTGGTGTTGCATATATCCACGTAAATTGGCTAGCTAGCTAGCCGTTTTCTCCTTAGCTATCCAGTTGTTACAAACTCAACGGCCATGCACAAAGGCCACCCCACATGCACAAATTTTGAATGGCCATGCACAAAGGCCACTACCAAACTGCAACGAGTATGCCCATAGTTGGGCCTGTAGCTTACCAAAGAGGAGGCAATCGAACTACCACAACACGACTTGTGTCACCTCATGAACTCATTGGCACTCTTCCGGGTTGCTGTCAAGGGGCATCCGGAGCTGCGCCTGGAGCTAGGATCTAACAGCCCGCAACACGGCGTAGCAGACGGGCGCACCACGTGGAGGTGCGCATAAACTGGAACCGTGCGGTCAAGCTCCTCCCAAGCATTACTTCAAACATATGACCAGCATGACACGTGATGCATCAAGTAAGAAAGGAGGTGGCTTGGAAGCGAACGAAGAAGCAGCGGCGAGACTATCTCCAGCTACGGCTTGGAAGCAAACGAGGAAGAAGAACAAGACGGGCCTAGTTTCTTGCCTGTTCAGTTTTAAAAAAAAAGAGATTCGGGTTTTTTTTTTTAAAACAGAGGAAATACTGTGTTTTGAGAAATACTATAGTATTAAAACTACAGTTTTTTATGAAAACCAAACAGCTCACTGTAATTAAAACCATGGTGTTTGAAAAAACTGTAGTATTCTTCAAATACATAGAAAATGCAGAGCTATCAAACAGGGCCTGAGTGTGTCTCATGACCGTGAGGTATCGAGAAGGAGCCAGTCCACCGTCGCCATCGGCCATCTCTCTCATCCACCACGGGCCCATGGGCCCGCGGTCGCTCGGCAGCCGCGCGTCCGAGAAACATCCTCCTCTTTAGCCCATTTAGGCCCATGTGAGCCCACCACTCACATCATTCCGGTCCTCATATACGGTGACGTACGTTTCCAGCCGCAGCGCTAGCACAAGAGAGATATTAGGCGAGCCAGGAAGCGAGGCAGCAGCGTCCGTCTCCCCCCCCCCCCCCCCCCCCCCCCCCCGCATCGCCGCCGGGCCCCTCCGCCGCTCAGCCGCCGGCATCTCGCCGAAGGGCGCTTCGAGCTTGCCGGATCGGCCCCGCCGCCGCGGATCTAGTACGGGTTCCCTACTCCCCAGACCCCCCCGCGTCCATCAGTTCTCCGTTGATTGATTTGACCCAATTAGATTGCTTTCCCCGGGTTGAGATTTGGTTTCATAGACTGAATCGTGATCGGGATCGGAGAATCTTGGACGCGGTTTAGTAGGATCTTATCGGGATTGAATCTTGATGGAACGAGTGATCGCCCCCCTTTGTTAGCTGCGTTTTTTTTTTTTTTGCGAAATGTCTCGAATTGTGAAGTTGGATTTGGGTTGATGCCATACAGACCCATTCATTAGTCTGCTAATGTGTTTTCTGGATATTTTGCACCCGAATTTGATGCTGAGTATACAGTGAAATGATGTACACATGCGTCCTCACTTAATCCAACATCAGAGGCTGATTTTTGTGGATTGCTTGAGTAGAACTGATACCTCACTATGTTAGATAGAGGGCTCATAACACATGTGATCTGAACATAATTCCTGTGTTTTAGTATCACTTCCTCAACCACAACGACATGGGATTTAAACCGTTCCTCACTAGAGTCAGGCAAGAAAGTAATCCATTACGCTACAAAATCCAAGTTTTAAGTGGGTTCAGCACTTAAGTTGGATGAACAAAGGTGAATACAGCATAACTGGTTTAACTCATGAGTTGTAGGAAAGCTTGTTGGAATGCCAATGTCAATTCATAAGGACACACTGAATGCAAAGTGGAAACATGATGCAGAAAAGAAACATATGATATGTTTGGTTATATCTATCTGATTGTACGTAAAGGTATTGCGTAATTAGGATCACCTTAAACGTACTACTCCTAATCAATTTATGATCATTATTTCTTTAGAAAATATCAAAGTTGAAGCCAATGTGGTAATAATCTGCCTGGTTCAACATGCAGTGTAATTTATGCATTTCTTTTATTTTGGTTTTGCTCATACCAAGCAGATAGTCAGGTGTCCTGTTCCATGTGACTGTTTATGTTGTTGGGTGCCATGTCATTAATCTTGCATTGCCAATCTTTGGTCCAGATGGCTCTTAATGAACGCCTCAGCAAATTTAAACAACAGCAGGAGAGATGCCAGACAACTCTATCCAGCATTGCTGCAACCCAAGCTTCAACCACAAAGTCCCACAATGCTCCAAGGTCTAGACCAGCAAATGCCCCGTCAGCTCCAGCAAAACAGATACAGGCTATTAAATTCTCAAATGATACTGAAAGGCTTCAACACATCAATTCAGTGAGGAAGTCTCCTGTTGGAGCACAGATCAAATTAGTTATTGAACTGCTTTACAAGGTAACTTGCCAAAAGTTCAACTTGATGGGATTACCTCGTCGTCCATTATTCCACCCCATGCATAGTGCGATACGTTTCTCTGTTTTCTGTTTTGCCTTGCAAAATAGCTAGTAGTATTAATACCATGCAGAGCAAGTTGTTCTGAGCCTTATAGGACAACAGGTGATTTGTTGGATAGGTTTCACTGTTGCTTATGATGTCTTTGGGTTAGAGAAAAATGTACGGTGCTAATTATCTCTGGGTAATGATAAAACGACCAGAACAGTGATGTCATATGATATTACTGTTGCTTTTAGTGACAAATAATATACAATTGCACTCTCAATTATCAGATACTGGTGGTCCTAACGCAAAAATAGAGATGTTTATTCAAGTCTGAAAAACGATTCTGCACCTTATTTCACATATTTAATTCATGATGTCTTTTCAACTTATTACCTTAATGAAAGACTTTGTAGTACAGTAACAAAAAGAACGTTCTCTTACAATTTTTTGTCCTGAAATATATGTTATAATGTGTTCTGTGTAAAATAATACCCCTCTTTTCTTGTGAACCTGCAGACAAGACTTGCTTATACAGCAGAGCAAATAAATGAAGCAACATATGTTGCAATTAATAGTAACAAGGCAGTCTTTGATAGTCTGACGAACAATCCCAAAGTACAATTTGATGGGAAGCGTTTCTCTTACAAGGTAATTGCATCGAGGATTATTTTGTTACACATTGATAAATGAGATAGTTATTTTCCTTTGTGAAAGACTTCGTCTTTCTCATATTAGGTTGCATATTGACCCGCCTTTTGAAATTATGCAGTCCAAGCATGATTTGAAGGGGAAAGATCAATTGCTTCATTTGATCAGAAGGTTTCCTGAGGGTCTTCCTGTTGTGGAGGTCAAGGATTCATATCCAACCGTATTGGATGATCTACAGGTGACTATATTGTTCTTGGTTTAAGATTTTGAGAAATCTGGTAGGTGCTACATTATTTTGCATGCTGTGCACTAGTTTGATGGTTGAACTAACTGTATCTGTATTCAGAAACCAAGTAGTCTTATGTACAGAGGTTCAAGACTTTAATGTTGTGATCTTTTAGCGATCCTTGTTTTTGTTTACGTATATGTAAAGTACAGTTAGCTAGGCTTCCACTGGTTATGTTCCAAAATTCTTATTATCGCATAATGCGCAAAGCCACCTTTTCTTGGAACAATTAACAGGGTCTCGAGCTTCTATGGAGGTTAAAATTTAATGTTAGTTGTTGCCTTTGTGTGCACTTCTAGTGGTTATTGGAATATTTCAATGGTTGATTACTTCACTGCTAGTAAATAATTGAAGTTGATGGATTGTACACAACAGCACAGCCCTTGGGCTAAGCACTAAAATTCGATATTTAGTTAGCTTGAATCAGCGAGGAATACATGAAGTTGATGTGTCCCATGACAGCCAATTTATTTGCTTGGAAACAGTGTTTCTTGGTGTCTGATGGAACACAACCATAATGAATCAGTGAAATTACTTGCAGTACCATAGTGGTGATTCTTTTCTGCAGATAAATAGAGCTGCAAAGCACGATTAGTTAGTTCCAATATACTGAAACTAGGCAGATCGCTTACTGATCAGTGTTAAGTATTGGTGTTACTTGTAGCTTTTGCTCTTTATCGCAATGGTGTGACCGTGTGAGCAAACCAGGAATTCAGCCCTGAAGTCTGATGTATATAGCTGAAATCTCGTTTTCTGCTTATAGGCTCTCAAAGCCTCTGGTGATGTGTGGTGGCTGTCAAGCATGGACTCCCAGGAAGACATTGTGTACCCAAATGATCCCAAATCGAAGATCAAGGTCGATGCCGACTTGAAGCAGCTGTACCGGGAGATAGAGCTGCCACGGGACATGATTGACATCGAGAAGGAGCTGCTGAAGAACGGGCACAAGCCAGCAACCGACACGACCAAGCGGCGTGCAGCGGCGCAGATCCATGGCCAGCGACCAAAGCCAAAGGCCAAGAAGAAGCAGAAAGAGATCACTAAAAGGACCAAGCTCACGAATGCGCATCTGCCTGAGCTGTTCGACCTGCCTCGTTGAGCGCAAGAAGCAAATGGGGCATATAGGTTTCAGGGCATTTCTTCATGTTGGAGCTCGCAATAATACTTTTATATACACAATCATTTTTGTTTCTGTGTTACTCTACCATTGGGGAAAATGACTTGATGCATCTCAAAACTTGAAACTGAGGTTGGGATGCTTATGCTTGTTATATATCAAAGTTGTACGTTGACAATCCATTGCGGGTTCCTGTATAAAATATTATAATGAATCGAGATGAACAACAAGCGACCTTGCAATGGTCATTATATCTTTACTTTTATTACTACATGGCAATTTGTGAGGTGCGGTTCAACCGTCTCTCAAGAACCCCTCTATGTAGGCACCAGTGTAATGATGGCAATACCATACTTCTCTTATGAAAAGGATTCGGATCGATTATAAAAGTTCATCAGAAGTACAAATCATCCCTAGACCGGTGAACGACCATTGTCACTGCCAGAACAAGCCGCAAACGCTAGGGTACTGTTTAGTTAGTTTTGTACTAAAATCCATCCATGATCACTAAATTTGGCTCATGCAGTAACTTTGATCACTGGATTTTAGATTGTCTGATTTACAATCAGTAAGGTTGCTTAAGTGACAGCCATGATGGCATGATCACTAGGGTAGGGAGGTTTGGCTACTGGATTTGCCTAACATAGCATAGAGTGTGAAGAATTCGTACTCCCATGCCAGGTTTGCCTTTGTTAGAGCCCAGCATTGCTCAAACTTTCAGCACGGAACGGGATCCGGTCTGAACTTGTTCGGTTTCACGAACTGATGACCGCAGGTTTTGGTTCAAAGCCATATTGATATATCAACATAAACAAAGAAATGGACTTCAAGTTTCACTCAAGGTTTCAGAAGTGAACTTGTTAGAACATCGAGTGGTTGGATAAGGACAGTCCAGAGAGAATAGCAGAATATACATGTGTATATGCATATGACATGAATGCGAATGATCCATGAATATAACCCCAACTTGTACTTTTTCCAATTTAGGGATTTTATTTTCATAACTGAATTTTCCATGTTTTCCATTTTAGCGGATCAAAAGATAAATAACAAATGATTTTATGCAAAGCAATCATGTTACAGTCGTGAGGGTTTAGCTTATTACAGATTTGGCTCATGCAAGTTATTATTATTATTACCAAAAATTTATGATCTTCAGGTGTTTTTAATCTATAATCAGGCTGTGCACCTTGCCCCAGTTGGCCCGTTCGGTCGGCACTAGCCAAACATAGAATTGTAGACTCAAAAACTAAAAGGCCGGGTCCAACTATGGCCGAAGGAACTTAATCACAGTTCTTATTACAGATGTTTGTTACTCCCTCTGTTCACTTTTATTAGACCTTGAAGGCATTTCAGACAATGTACAAAACAGCCCATTTTGAGCCGTCTGAAATGACTTAAAAAAGTGAACGAAGGGAGTAGCATGGATGTACATTTTTTCTTGAAGACTCACAAGAATGAACCCAGAGCCATCAAATGGGCTTGCTTCACAAACTGTACAGTAATAATAATAAAAAAAACCGAAGCATTCAGATGAAAAGCCCACACACACATCAACAGCATTCTGGACACTGGTACTGTCGTCCCATGTAGACGATTCCAAGGATTTTGAACTTTACAAGCTTTTATCATGTGCAAGATGGTAAAACATATTCACCGACACCGTCCTGCTTTTTCTAAATCAAGAGGACTGATGGCATACTTTCACCTGCACAAAGGATATGGGAATAAATCCCCTGTTAACTAGCCTAGTGCATAGAATTGAAGGAGAGTAAGCACAGATCTGATGACTGGCGAGCACCATCCATGTCAACCATCTACAAATAACCAACATAAGAGCAATTCAACTTAGAGCTCTATAACTAAATGGAAGAATGCAAATTTTTTTTGAAAAGAAAATTGTATATACCTTGAATCCTACATGATCATAGAGCCTCCGAGCTGGCAAGTTATCCTTATGTACATGAATATAAATGCTTTCAGCACCTGCAACAAGGGGAGAAGGTATCAGCAGATGAACTAGTATTATCTGTGGTTTTACAATTCCAGACAAGCCTAATGCTTTACCATCGAGTCTTGCAGCATCGATGGCCAATAACAACATGTTGCTGGCAATCCCTTGACGCCGTGCATACTTAGCAACACAAACATTGGTTAAATATCCAAATTTTGGCTGATCTGGCTGATAGATTCTAGAGTAAAATGGTGTGTTTCCAGGCTCCTGCGAATAATTTCCAAATGTAACTTCTAAAGACACAGATAGGAGTAATACAAAGGTATTGGTGCTATTTTCCATACCGCAGGGTATGTCTCCCCATGTAGAGGATGCCTAACACATAGATCTACTGTACCAACAACACTATTCACCACAGTTCGTGTGACGTCATCATTCTTTACCTGCAATATTATTACCGTAGACGAGATGTTAATTAACCGTGAAATAAAGGAAATTATCATCAAAGCAACTTTTAAGAGTGATTGACAATGTAGACCTAAATAATTTTCACAAAAGATCTCTAACAGAAACTGAAGTTTTAACTTGAAGGTTGTTGGGTAGCCACTTTCGCTTGTCTTGATTCCCTCAAAGCATATTTCAGAACTAGCATAACATGCTATTTCGTGAACTAACATGCTTGATTTAAAAATGCATTAATAAATGGCTTACAAACAGCTTTACTCTCATACCGCAACAAAACAGGTATACTTCTCTCCAACCTGCCTGCCACATTGCTTCTTTAAAGCATGAAATTCCTGCAGTGAGATGACCGACGATGATACATTTGATATATTAAAAGAATGATATACGGCTACAAGTGAAGCAGAACGTCAACTATTAAATGATCAGCTGGTGGAAATGGGCACGTGTCGACATCATTACCATCCCAATTGCCTGAGTAACCCAAAAATATGACTAACTGATTACACACGTACCTGTGATGCAAACTTTCTTTTAAAGCTTTCAACATAGCTGCAGTGAGAAAACAACAGTAGAATAGGTTTTAGTTACAAGGATATTACTAACAAAAAGTTCATCAACACTGTAATTTAAATACTAACCGATCGCCTGACTGATCTTCATAGTGATCTTCTGCTCTCAACCATGCGGCGATCTATAAGGTCTTGGTAAGAAGAGATGTAAGGCATAGTGGTAATGTAAATTTTATTTCGTTACTTCATAGCACCAACTAAATTGTTACGGTTCATGATTTGGAATGTAAATATTAGTATCTATAGATCTCATGCACTGAGCTTATTAGCATGAGAAACAAAAGACAGGTAGCTTATTAATTATTGTCACTAACTCATCATAAACACATGCGCTGACCATGTCACTCAGAAGTGGAGGACTTTAAGTTATTGCACAAAATCAGCGATTGCATATTTTCTACAAGTAACAAGAATAATACCCAGTATTCCTCATCCATTATAGCCTCCCGAGCAACATAGCGACCGAAATATCTTGTGTATTTGCAATCACTTTTCTCAATCGAGGGTCGAAGACGATTGAAACGGAGATCGGATGGTTCTGGTGGTTGCAAAGGTGTTGGTGTCACCGGTGTCCTATTGGATATGTTTGATGAGACACCAGGGATGGATGCTTTTCTGGCAACATTAACACTATGAGAAATCATTTCCTCTTTTCCGCCGGTTGTAGAAATCACGGGCTCATCTTTCCTGAAAGAAGAAAACTGATTTTGCATGAAAATAATGCACAACATGGATACAATAAAATGTAAGTGTGGCGTTGCTTTTTTACATATCTATGCTTTCAAAGCAAGAGGAAATCACAAGATTCAGAAACCTAATCCAGATAAAATTGTGTTCTAGTCATACGGCGAGTATCTCCCTTCACAAGAATCACAACCACATGATAAGTAATGAGATGTTTTCAAAGTACTGCGCAGTTCTGCATCCACGAAAAAAATCATCCTACAGTCCGCAGCATTTTTGGATTTCTAGTAGAACAACAGAGAAGTATTTTATCTTCTTCGCTTGGGAATAAACTTAGCAAAATGCGGGCAAATAAACCGGTAATAATTGGTGAATTAGCCAACAACAATTCCACAAATAAGGGCGCGAATCCGATCCTAAATTCCTCCCTATTCAAGCAGGCATGCCCCTTCCTTTGCTGCAATCAGCGACTGAGAAGTAAGAAGACGAAATCCCTCGTTCCTCGACCAAGAAAAGCTACCAGTGTAAGCAGTCCACGGACCCGGCGACCAAACCGACCGCGAACATAGGATGATAGGAAGCGGATAAAGGGTGCTCACATCGGCGTGGCGGCGAGGCGCCGGCGGAGGAGGACTCCCCGGCCGCCGAAGCCGCGCCGCCCGCCGGCCAGCGGCGGTGGCGGCGGCGCGACGGCTCCGCTCGCCATCCCGGACTTGCTAGCGCCCGGTCCAAGGGGGCGGGGGGTGGAGGTACTCCTCGGCGGCGCGGCGAGGGGAAATGCTGGGCGCGGCGGGGTCCGGGGTTGGCGTGCGCCGTGGTCTACCGGGCACCGCACCACCAACCTCGCGGCTGCTTCCCCCTCGCTGCCTTCGGCTCTCTGCTAGTAGAAGTAGGACTGCTCTATCCGTTTCTGTGGGCCTGACGCGTCCGGTTTGATGGATTGGGGCCTATTTCCCGGTGGATGGTCGCCGCCTACAGCTTGTTTCGTGCGCAGGAAGCGCCCACGTCTCGGCGCCGTGGCCCCGCAGCTCTACCGCGTGACTTGTGAGTGACTACATGATTGGCTATATAGGGCATTTTGATTTTGTTTACAAATAATGATAGTGCATCTATTCATTCATTGCATTATTCTTGTGGTTGCCATTGTAGGTTTGTAGCACATGTGCTAAGGAGAAAAGCACGGCAATGGAAGAAATGATCAAAGGAAACATGCATGTTTAATGACTTATGGGAGCAGAGGAGAGATATTGTAGTGCCGACCACCTCCATATAACATGTTAGCTCTTTCAGCGGATGGATCTTTTATGGAGGCGGATGGAACGGCGGCGGCAGGATTTATACTCCGGAGACATGATGGATCGGTTGTTTTTGCTGCTTATCGGTTCTTGTTTACTGCAATGAGGCTCTTGAGGCGGAGATACATGTGTTAATGATCGGCATGGCGCTCGTCCGTCAGCATACCGAGTTACCTATTCTGGTGCAACCTGACTCTTCGACTGCTCTTTCTTGTCTCTCCGGGTCAAGTTTGATTAGTTCGGTTTATGGCCATTTAGTTGCTGAGATTAAGTCTTTAATAGTCGGTAGAGAGTTTATTTCACAGAAGCTGCATAGAACTCAAAATAGAGTTGCAGATTGTCTGGCAGGGTATAGTCGTTCAGAGCGAGCCACAACTGTGTGGCTTGAAAGTGGCCCCCCATGTATTGAGGAGCTCTTGCCTCTCGATTGTAACTCTATTATTACGGAATAAACTACTATTGAACCCGCAAAAAAAGCATGGCAATATTTGTATTTTGGGTGGGGCAAGAGGGATTTGAGGGGGGCAGATTGGAGTAATGCTACATCCACGTAAATAAAGCTACGTGTTTTACGTAGGCTGGCACATGGATAGGTGTGATTGGAGGGGCGGGGGGGGGGGGGGGGGGGGGAGGGGGAGAGGCCCCACCCACCTGAAAATCGAGGGGGGGGGGGGGTAAAGCTACGTGTTTTACGTAGGCTGGCACATGGATAGGTGTGATTGGAGGGGGGGGGGAAGAGGCCCCACCCACCTGAAATTCGAGGGGGGGGGGGGGGTAGAGTTGTTTAGGAAGCTTATGTAAAAGGTTCCGTGAAGCTTCATAGATGTAGGACTACCGGGCAGATTGACATATTTGGAACAAACTCAATCCGCTTTCCGCGGAAAAACAAACATACTACTTCATGGAATGTAAATTGAGGTTTATCCTTCAGTTGCACATTTGTTTTCTAAGAGCATCTACAAACGCACTTGCCTGATATGAGCCCATATACGTTTGCGGATGCATCCATGGATAGCGCCCGACCACTCCTCAGTTGTTTTTGTTCGCAACCATCCCCTCATATTCAAATCCCCCGTATCCATGCAATCACATGCAACGTAGATTAACATACAACATAGATAAACACATAGCATTCATAGGATCGTACATTAATAAGTTCAACATAAAACTGGACATGGCAACTTTTTTTCGCGAATAAGCAAAGCTTGTGTCGGAATCGTGGCTCCGTAGACCCAAGAAAGCTTCGAACTCTGGGGTGTGTGCGGAAGGCTTAGCCAGGCTATCACTCACTGCTCACCGTCTCACGGCTTTTCTCTCGCGTGCTCGAAGAAGAAGGAAAGAGGGAAGGAAAGGAAGAAACACGATGATTTACCCAGGTTCAGGCCACCTTGCGGTGTAAGACCCTACTCCTGCTTTGTGGTGGATTGCCTCGCGAGGAGGATGAGTATGAACTAGTACAAGGATGAACTGCCTCGGGAGGGCTCAAGAGTCGGCCTTCTTCCCCTTGGATGCCAGGATCCGATCTCTCTCTACGGTGGAGACTAACCTATATTTATACTAGCCTTGGTACTCAGCCCGTGAACTCTAGGCGGGAAGGGATGCCACAACAGCCAATTTTGAAGGGGGCAAGAGTACACCGTATCCTGACTGTTGGGGATATTACTACTGGGCGTAAACCAGCCTATCTGGGCCGGGTTAACTTCATCAGTAGTTAATTATGTTAAAGCCCAAGAAGGCAGATGAGAGCTCAAGGCCCATAGTCGGTTCAAGGCCTGTAGCCGTAAACTGGCGTTGGTATTTAACTTGTATTATAAGTTAGGAATAAATAAAGACCAAACCGGACACATCTATGAGCCGGTATTGGGACTCTGTGAACCGACGGGCGTCACCCGTATATATAAGGGGACGACCCGGCGGCGGTTTAGGGACAACAGACAACAACTCGAGACTTAGGCGAAGCTTGTTTGCTCCCTAGTCATCGAAACCCCATCAATTCCATCACAAGTAGACGTAGGCTTTTACCTTCATCGAAGGGGCCGAACTAGTATAAACTCTCTTGCGTCCCTGTGTCCGCTTTAACCCCTTCAAGCTAACCCGTCGCGATGGCTCCACGACTAAGTCCTTTCTCTAGGACATCTGCCGTGACAAAACCACGACAGTTGGCGCCCACTGTGGGGCTATCGCATGATGGTTTCAAGTTCTTGGAGGGCCGCTTTGAAGGACTCGAGGGCTACGTTGTGGGCCGGATGACTAAGAGTCATCGCGGCAAGCTCTACATCGATGATGCAGGCTGGGGCCCCGAGGTCGGCTCAGTTGAGTACGGGTACCGGGTCCCCTTTGGTGGCATACACGTTTTCATCGGCAAGATCGGTGAACCGGGCCCTGAGCCGGGCATCTGCACCGACCTCGTCGAAACGGCTCAGCGTGCGCGGTCCGCCCGGGTTAAACCGGCCGTGAGGCGTGCCTTCGTGGGAGTCATCCACGGAGGAAGTTATGAGGATGGATCGGAATCCCGTGGCGAGACCGTCGTTTGTTCCGACGACGAGTCATCAACCGGAGAAACCGAATCTCTATATCAGCTACAAGACGGCCGGATTGGGGGCTGTTCCGATGGTGACAGTATTCCGGACCCCTCTGATCTACCCAACCGAGTTGGAATATTCATGGCCGGCACACAAGCAGCACTTCATTCTTCGACCGCTGCGCCAATGACCTCCGGTTCAGTAGCAGCGACAGCTGCCGGGGTAGGAAGCTCTGCACGCCCGCCGGCTCAAGTTCTATCAGATCTATTTGATGCACTGGCTGCGCTTATGGCAGAAGCTAATCCGGCGGATCAGGAAGTCCATAACGCGGAGATTGCAAAGGTGAAGGAACAGATCACCCAGGCCAAGGCGGACCTGGCAGATGAGAATGCCAGGATGACCACAGAGTGGGCCGCTTTAGACGCACAAGCCTACAGGCTCATGTTGGACCAGAACGCGTCGCATGAAGTCATGAGGAGGAAGTACCGATCCCGTTTTCCTTCGATTTTCGAGGCCAGAGACCTTTTCAACACCCCAGGAGCAGGAACCAGCAAACCGCTGGAGGGAAACCAGCCGGAAGCTCCGGGGACCGGTGCGCCGGTTCAGCCCCGTCCGATGAATCCGCCTCGTCAAAACACTGTTATACCTCAGGCTGTTTCAACACCTCCGGGTCACTACTCCAACCCAATGGATAATCTCGTTGCCGCTGCTGCACGGCTGGAGGCCATTCCAATTGAAGGTGACTCACCGCAGGCGGTAGAGACACGACGGATCAAGGAGCTTCTTAGGACAGCTTTGGTCCAACAGGAAGCGTACTCCTACAGCCGCGACCAGATCCACTCGACCCCTCGTCCAAGCCGGAGCTATAGCAGGCGTATGGATGAACCAGCAGTGTCAAGTAATGAACGACGTGGAGCACCCCGCGGCAACAACCCGGCGGGTGGTGCTGATAACGCTCAGGAAGTAGTGGACCGGGCCCGAGCGCGCAGGGAGGCCGAGTTAGCCGCACAGTATCAGGCTCGGCAGCTTACACCGGTTCGTCCAACTATTTCGGTCGAACCCGGTGTTACTTCTAGCTCTTTAGGGGTGCCTTGCCTTGTCCCTGCTTTACACAATGTGCGCCTGCCCAAGGATTTCAAGGGCCCGCGCAAGGTACCAAATTACACGGCGGATCAACCCCCAGAGACATGGGTGGAGAGCTATGAGATGGCCATGGAGATGCTTGATGTGGATGATGCGGCATGTGCGAAGTACTTCACCATGATGCTTGAAGGAACGGCCCGTACTTGGTTAAAAAGCTTACCGGCCAACTCTATCAGTTCATGGGCCCAACTACGAGCCCGGTTTATCAGTAATTTCAAGGATACATGTAAGCAGCCTATGTCGATAGTGGACTTAGCTGCCTGTGTCCAGGAGGAAGGAGAATCGATGACTCATTGGGTGCGCCGGGTCTCACAAGTGTTGCATTCATCAGACCGCATCAACGCCGACACCGCAGTCTTAACCCTAGAAGGCAACTGCCGGTTTGGGCCCCTAAAGCTGAAGTTGGGACGGATGAAGCGCCATTGCACTGACATGGGGACCCTCATGGCCGCTTTGGTAAAGTATGCTGATTCTGATAGTACCAAGGATCCCGAATTTGATGATGACAAGGCAGGGAAGGGAAAGAGGAATAACAACTCCAAAGGTCAGCAGCATCACTTGGCAGGTAATGGTGGCGGAGGCAAGCGTAAAGCGGATGGTAACATGGACTTTGTGGCTAATACCAACGCGCAGGACAAGGGCCAGCGACGCAGGGGTAAACCGCCAAATCGCAGTGGGGCACCCAACCCTAACCCGGACCGCCTAAATTATCTACTGAGCCAGCCCTGTCCAAGACATGGGACGAAGGAGGTGCCAGCGAACCACCTTTTGAAGGATTGCTTCATTATGCAGGAGTTCAAGAATTCTAATGCTTTCCGGTATGATCACGGCTCTGGCGGTGGCTCAGGATCCGGGCCGGGTTACAGTGGAGAAAATTTCGGTTCAGGATTTAATGGTAATCCGGGCGGACATAATAATCAAAATAATCAGAACAACCAGGGTGGTTATAACCAGCAGCAGCAACAGTCAGGTTACCAGAGCAACCCAAAGCAGTTGAATAGTGGGCAGTACCATGTCTTCACCACTAGCTTGGACAAGCGAGACCGGAAGGTTCAGAGGCGGGCAGTCAACTCTGTTGAACTGGTCGTGCCCCGTTATCTACGCTGGTCTGAATAGCCAATCATATGGAGCAGAGAGGATCACCCTCCCCAGGTTGATAATCCGGGTCAGTTGGCTCTGGTGGTGGCGCCTCAGGTGGGAGGTTACAAGTTCACCAAAGTTCTCATGGATGGAGGGAGCAGCATTAATATCTTGTACTATGAGACCTTCCGTCGTATGGGACTAACAGATAAAAATCTCAAACCGTCTAATACGGTGTTCCACGGTGTGGTACCTGGCAAGTCAGCATATCCTGTTGGTAAGATAGCTCTGGAAGTGGCCTTTGGAGATGATCATGATTCCCGGTCGGAAACATTGACGTTTGAAGTGGTGAAAATCCAAAATCCATATCATGCCCTGTTTGGGCGACCGGCCTATGCCAAGTTTATGGCACGCCCCTGTTATGTGTATTTGCAGCTCAAGATGCCGGGTCACAAGGGGACAAGAACGGTTCACGGAAGCCGTAAAATCGCTTTGGAGTGCGAGGAAGGAGATGCGGCCTATGCAGAGTCGGTTTGTGCTACCGAGGAGCTGAAGTATTATAAGGACAATGTTGATTCGGCGGACATGACTCCATTAAAGAAGCCAACTATGGAGCATGATCCGGCCCTGAAGTTCAAATCGGCAGCAGAAACTAAGCTTGTTGACTTCGTACCTGGCGATTCGTCCAAGCAGTTCAGCATCAGTGCCAACTTGGATCCAAAATAGGAAAGCGCGCTCATCGAGTTCATCCGTGAGAATCGGGACATTTTTGTATGGAAGCCCTCTGACATGCCAGGTGTACCGAGGCAACTCGCTGAGCACACCCTTAATGTGGATCGTAAATACAAACCGGTGAAACAGTTCCTTCGCCGGTTTAACGAAGAAAGACGCAAGGCGATTGGAGAAGAGGTAGCCAGGCTCTTAGCAGCTGGCTTTATTATCGAGGTTTTCCACCCTGAGTGGCTTGCTAATCCGGTGCTGGTCCTTAAGAAAAACGGCACCTGGCGCATGTGTGTGTATTACACAGATCTTAATAAGGCTTGTCCAGCAGATCCTTTTGCCCTCCCCCGTATTGATCAAATTATTGATGCTACGGCGGGTTGTGAGCGTTTGAGTTTTTTGGATGCATATTCTGGCTATCATCAGATCAAAATGGCAGTTAAGGGCCAGGAGAAGACGACATTCATAACTCCCTTTGGAGCCTTCTGCTATGTGTCTATGCCCTTTGGGCTCAAGAGTGCCCAGGCAACTTATCAACGGTGTGTACAAAATTGTCTTCACAAGCAGATTGGCCGTAATGTACACGCTTATGTGGATGATATCGTGGTTAAGTCCAGGGAGAAGGAGACTCTGATTGACGATTTGAAGGAAACCTTTGATAACCTGAGGACGTACAAGATGATGCTTAATCCGGCCAAGTGTGTCTTTGGTGTACCGGCAGGCAAGTTATTGGGTTTTCTGGTGTCCAACAGGGGAATTGAGGCTAATCCGGAGAAGATCACAGCCATCACCTCCCTGGCTAAACCGAAGTGTATCAATGATGTTCAACGCCTAGCAGGCCGGATTGCTGCGTTAAGCCGGTTTATCAGCCGCCTTGGCGAGAAGGCAATCCCTTTGTATCAGATGTTGAAGAAGACGGATCAGTTCGTCTGGAGTGCCGCTGCTGATGAAGCATTTGAGGACTTAAAGCGGAAATTGGCCAATCCGCCTGTGCTCGCCGCTCCCATTGACAAGGAGCCATTACTGCTATATGTAGCTGCTAATGCTCGTGCGGTCAGCATGGCTATTGTGGTGGAGCGAAAGGAGGCAGGTAAGGAGCATTCGGTTCAACGTCCGGTCTATTATATCAGCGAGGTACTCATTGAGTCCAAGCAAAGGTATCCGCATTGGCAGAAGCTGGTGTACGGAGTTTTTATGGCAAGCCTGAAGCTTAAGCAATACTTCCAAGGGCACCCAATTACGGTGGTCAGTTCTGCTCCTTTGGGGGATATCATCCAGAACCGGGAAGCGACTGGCCGGATTGCCAAGTGGGCTATAGAGCTTGGGCCGCACGGATTGAAGTATGTGCCTCGGACGGCGGTTAAGTCTCAAGCACTTGTTGATTTCATCAATGATTGGACGGAACTGCAAGCACCTGAAGAAAAGCTGGATCACACATATTGGACCATCCATTTTGACGGATCCAGGCAATTGGAAGGCTCGGGGGTTGGAGTCGTATTAACTTCCCCACGAGGTGATAAGTTCTGTTACGTTCTCCGCTTAATGTTCCCTTGTACTAACAATGCAGCTGAGTATGAAGCCTTGCTCCATGGTCTCCGGATGGCTAAGGAAATGAATCTAAGTCGAGTTAAGTGTTTCGGTGACTTGGACCTCATGGCTCAACAAGTATCTGGCACTTGGGACTCCAAGGACCCACTCATGGCAGCATATCGTCGTGAGGTGGATATTGTTGCAGGTCACTTTAAAGGCTATCAGGTGGACCACGTGGACCGACGGAAGAATGAAGCGGTGGACGCTTTAAGCCGGCTGGGCTCTCAGCGTAAACCGGTCCCGCCTAATGTTTTTCTGGATGTGCTGCACAACCCGTCGGTCAAGCTCCCTGGTGAAGAGGATTTGGCTATTCCTGATCCGGAGGCTCAATTAGTGGCAGCTCTTCATATCATTCCGGATTGGACACTTCCTTACCTGGCGTACATGAACCGGGGCGAGTTGCCAGAGGATGAGACTCTGGCCCGACAGATAATCCGGCGGTCCAAGTCCATGACTATTGTCAATGGCGAGTTGCACCATTACAGTGTATCAGGGGCGCTTCAACGCTGTGTGTCTCCTGAAGAAGGCTGTGAAATTTTGCGTGAGATCCACGAAGGAGATTGTGGTCACCACGCCGGTTCAAAATCTTTGGTGGCTAAAGCGTTCCGCCATGGTTTCTATTGGTTAACTACTCATGCTGATACGGAGGATCTGGTCAGACGATGTGATGGTTGCCAAAAGTTTTCAAGACGTGCTCATGTGCCGGCTCAAGAATTGAGAATGATTCCAATTACTTGGCCGTTTGTGACTTGGGGGCTAGATATGGTTGGGCCTTTCAAAAGGTCCAAAGATAAGAAGACCCCTCCTGGTGGCGGTTGACAAGTTTACAAAGTGGGTGGAGGCAGAACCTGTTAGCAAGTGTGATGTGGCCACGGCGGTTCAGTTCATCAAAAAAGTGATTTTCCGGTTTGGTTTTCCACACAGTATCATCACATATAATGGTACCAATTTGTCCAAAGGTGCCATGAAGGAGTTCTGCGAACGGGAGCACATCCGGCTTGACGTTTCATCGGTGGCACACCCACAGTCCAATGGTCAAGCAGAAAGGGCTAATCAAGAGATCTTGAGAGGCATCAAGCCCCGGCTTATGGTTCCTTTGCAGAGAACACCGGGTTGTTGGGTAGAAGAGTTACCATCTGTGTTATGGAGCATCAATACTACACCCAACAGATCAACAGGATACACACCGTTCTTCATGGTCTATGGAGCGGAGGCGGTTCTCCCCAGTGATATTCGTCATGACTCACCTCGTGTGGCGGCTTATGTTGAAGCGGACAACGAGACAACACAGCAAGATGCTTTGGACCTGTTGGATGAAGAACGTGACATGGCAGCCGCCCGTTCGGCGATTTACCAACATGATCTTTGTCGTTATCATAGTCGCCGAGTCAGAACCAGAACCTTTCAGGAAGGAGATTTGGTGCTTCGGCTCATCCAAGATCAGACTAATATGCATAAGCTATCCCCACCTTGGGAGGGACCTTTCGTGGTCAGCAAGAATCTGCACAACGGGTCATACTATCTGATCGATATTCGAGAGCATAAAGACTCACGTACATCAGAGGAGGAGACCAACAGGCCGTGGAACACAGCTCATCTTCGGCCTTACTATACCTGAGCCAATGGCTCTACTTATGTATATATTATGACGATGTATATATATATGATTAAATATAATAAACCGGAACCTCAGCTAAAGCGGGGTATCTGTTCTTTTACATCATGTGTGGTTACACGGAGTTGTTCTAAAGCGGCCTCCGGTTTACCCCTTGAGTTAGCTTTTCAAAGCATCATGTTATATCACTTGGGGGCTTGGTCGTGTCCGAACCAATGCAACACCTCTTGATAGGCGAGAGCCACCAGATCACCTGGGGACTTGGTCACGTCTGAACCAGTCACGCCTCTTGATCGGCCTAAGGCCATAGAATCACTTGGGGGCTTGGTCGAACCCGAACCATTGCCACGCCTCTTGATCGGCATAAATGCCACGGTTTCATTTGGGGACCTGGCTGACTTGAACCATAGCTACACCTATCGGGAGCTTGGTCGTGTCCGACCATGGTAACGCCATCTGATCGGCTCAAATAAGCCTCTTTTTTGCAAACGGTTTTTATCATTGCCTTTGCTTCACAACCTTCTTTGATAGATATTTTTTTTCTTTTTGTTGCGTTTTTCAAACCGACAAAGTTTTAAACCGGTTCAAACTGTCAATTGACGGAACACGGTCCATTTTTGATCCGGAGACTATTTGCCCAGTTTGATTTTTTGTTAACATCCTATTATGGAGTAACACGGGGTTTTATTATAACCCGACACGGTTTACATGGTAAACCGGCATTATATATATACAGGAGCTGCTATCTCCTCCAACAGTGTGGGTTTATAAACCTCCGCTTCAAGATTGGCTAAGCCAACTTCATGCCCAACAATGACAGGTATTATGTATCTCAAAGATTTGATTATATGCTTAAATTTCAGATATTTTGATTTTATATATGCAGACATCATACTCCGCCTGATGGTACAACCGCGGTGGCACTTTAAGATTTTTATATTGCAGAAAATACTTTGGAAAGTTCATTACCCAAAGGAAGAACAAGTTGCAGTAATTATGCATGAAGGCATATCAAAATCAAGAGTATCGGCTAGCCTATTACAAGGCAACACGGTGCCCAAAACAAGATCATTGTTTTTTTTCAAAGGAGAAGCAGTTTAAACCGGCTTCCGGTTCAAGCTTGGTCACCAGCCTGGCCTGATGGTTGTGGGTCATCCCGCGCCGCTTCAACTTCAGTTTCTCTACCCGGCGGCTGGAAATCAACAGTTGTCTAGTCGATTCCCATTAATGCTTGAAAAACAGCTTCATCATGGATCAGCAACGACGGTTCAATATCGGGAGCATAAGTATGTTTACGGATTGGAGGGATAAGATTTTCCGCTTCATGAATTGGTGTAGCTATTCGCTTGTTTTTATTGTCATATTGGGCTTGATAATGAGACAAGTCTGCTTCTTCAGCCAATTGACAAGCTAGCGGACGCACCTCCCGGTTTATTGCTCGCAGATCCGCTTCACTAAACTCTGACCCGTCTTCCTTCAAGCTGGGATAGCCCTGAGCCGCTTCAATAGGATCAAAATCCGGCACCCAAGCTTTTGCCCGGATTAAGGCATTGATCGCACCGGTTCGAGCGGCAGATTTCTTCAGCTCTTCAACCCGGGCAGGAAGCACCGACAGTTTCTGCAGAGTGTCCTGAATCAAAGTGGGCGCCGGCTTGTTGTGGGATGCAGTACAGATGATCCGCTGTGCACCAGTGTACAGTTGTTCGATCAACATATAGGCGGCTTTCAATTTCTTCCGCACATCTGACCCCAAATGACCAATGCGTGTCCCTGAAATATCACAAAGGGTTAACAAACCGGCAGCTCTGTAAGACGGCAGAATCAATTCAGAAATCAAACCGGCTTACCAAAGATAGCAGCAGTCATGGCATGCACGTGCCGCTTTATGCTGGTTAGTTCATCCACCACCGGTTTTAGGGCAGCCTCGGCGTCTTCTGCTCGTTTGGTTAAAGCGGATTTTTCAATAGCCCAATCCGCCCGCTCCTTCTTGAAATCCTTCTTAAGCTGTTCCATGACACTTAAGGCGCTGGTCAACTCCTCTTTTGCCTTTGAGGTTTCAGTCTGTTGGGACTTCAGATTTTCTTGGAGATCGGTGATTTGGGTCTCTTTTGTCTTCTGCTCAGCCTGCATACAGACAGTTATATGATTCAGCAAGCAGTGCAAGAATTGAAGCACCAACCACATAACAAGTTATGCACTTGGCGCTTGGGGGCTAATGCCTATTTGATCTTCATATTTCACTTGATTATAAAGTCCCAAGCTCAATACAAGTATTCAACTTGGCACTTGGGGGCTAATGTCTATTTGTTTAAATAAGTTCTGATGCGGCGATATTAATTACTTAAGTCCCGGTTTAACTACACTGAGTTGAACCGGCCCTTGGGGGCTACATCAGCGAATTTCGAGGCATTAAGATTTATATTAGTAAGTCCCGGTTTAAAAGAGGATTACAAACCGGTCCTTGGGGGCTAGGCGAGTCAGCAAGAATTGAAGCATACAAGCAGGAAAGAGCATATGGAAGTTACCTCATATTTATCTTTCATCATGTTAACCAGGCCGGCTTCATAGTCACAACTGGTATACAACCGGTTTAGATAGCCGGAATGGATGTCTTGGGCATTCAGAGCAGCGTAAGTCGCCAGATCAACATTCCACTTGCCCTTGCCAAAGGCAGCAAATTCTTCCTTGGCAGTATGTTTAGACAAAGCGACAGGATTGCTTGGCTCTGTATGGCCAATGCCAGTAATAACAACTTCACCATCCTTGGCGTCGCCAGTTTGCATTGGGGCCGTCAGTTTATCAGTAGACTTGGATGGACTGGTGGATTTCTCAATACGGATGGGGCTTCTGGGTTGGTCAACAAGACCGGAGGTATCAACATGTCTCTCTTCAGTAATAAAATCATCATCTTGTGGTGGTGGGTCGTTTGGCACATCCTCACGGATGGCCGCTTCAGGGTTGAGTACTCTGTCCGGTTCAGGAATAACATCTTCTTCAGCCGCTTTATCTAGGAGAGCCTTCTTGCTTGGCTTAGGCTTGGCCCTGAAAGGAGTAACAAAGGTCAGTACAGTATATGCTACAAAGTAATACACCAGAAGCATTATGATAAGTATGGCTTACCCAATCACCGTTTTGAGCGGCGGCAGCTGGGTAGCTGATGACTCGCCAGATGATGAATGGGAAGTGACCTGATAATCAGAGTCAGACGGATTAAGAGGTTGACGAAAATAGCCCATTTTAGGACAAGCACTAACAGGAAAATTAGAGACCTCTGAATGGCGTTTCCGAACCGGACTATTCGGTAAACCGGCGGAGGTAACTACCTGGCCACTATGCCGGGTCGTGCGGCGAGCTTCGTGCTGTTGGGTCTTCATAAGAAATTTGGGATCCAAGTAAGCAAGAGGATGAGAAAATTTAACCTTCCGGTTTGCCTGACGGATTTTAGTGAAGGCAAAGGATCTGAATCGGAGGAAAGAATAATTACCTCTACAACATCGGCATGACTGGCTTCGGCATCATCCTGACAAATATCATCATCAATAAGGCGCGTGAAAAATAAGCCAAGTGAATCAAGTTCTACCTCAAGGTCCGGGTTACCCACATCGTCATCAGCGGCCGGGTCAGAGGATGCAGTGGTTCTTTTCTTGTGGGTAGTCGTCTTCACAGCTTTAGTCTTTTGCCGGATTGATCTTTCCGGTTTGTCTGATTTTTCTGGTTTTTCCTGCGGCAGTTTCTTGCTCCAAAATGGATCATTGCCCTGTTTAAAACGGGTATTGATATTAAACAATGACCAGATATATCAATAACAGGTTCAGAAAACAGAACAATCAAAATCTTACAGCTGGCGGTTTGTTGGTGGCACAGAAGGGAAGCAGGCCGGTTCAAGCACACACGTGTTCCGGTTCATTCAGCATTTTATTCACAGCCTTTGTGATTTCTTCATCGGTAAGCTGGATGTTAGCATGTCGCAGTGGGTCATCAACACTGCCAGTATACTCGCACATCAAACCGGAGCGCTGACTGAGGGGCAGTATGCTCCACGATATCGAACAGCGAGCGAGATCAACTCCTGTTAAACCATTGGCCATGAAGGCTCTGAGCTTGGACAGTTGAGGGGCGTATTTGCTTCTCTCCTTGGCAGTCAACCTTTGCGGAAAGGGGTGTGTATTGCTAAGCCGCTCTGGACGAAAGCCAGGCAAAGGATTTTCACCAGCAGGGGCGGTGTCTTTGCAATAGAACCATGTTTGATTCCACTCTTTGGGGTGGCTGTGCAGCTTGGCGTGAGGGTATGTGACTTCTTTCCTTTTCTGAATCGCCACACCTCCCAATTCCGTATTGGAACCGTCAGAAAACTCAGTACGACGGTTTAGATGGAAACAGTCTCTGAACAACTCCACTGTGGGTTCCTCTTGAAAGAACACCTCACAGAGCACTTGGAAGTGACACATGTTTGTAACAGAGTTGGGGCCAGTGTCTTGTGGATGGAGTTGAAAATCGGCTAAAACGTCCCGGTAAAATTTAGAACCGGGCGGCTTAAAGCCCCGGGCTAAGTGATCTACGAAAACGACTACCTCTCCTTCTTGAGGTGTGGGAGGACATTCTTTGCTAGGGGCTCTCCAATGGATGGTGTTTTTGCTGCCTAAAGCGCCGATCAGGACTAAATTGTTCAGCTGAGTCTCTGTGACGCGAGAAGGAACCCAGTTGCACTCATATACTTGCTTGGCCATGATGAAATCTACAAGATAGGTCATTCCGGTTCAAGAATGCATTGATTAAAGTGCGCTGGTATGTACAATGTTAAACCGGGGACAGCTCTATCTAAACCAGAGTTTTGTGAAGCAACAACATCTGGCGGTTCAACAAGGGGACTAATGGTATATACCGGTTTGGCAATTTTTCTATAAAGTTAAACTGCCGGATCTAAGCATTGAAACAGTTGAGATTGTAGATAGATAAGTGTACAGAAACAGATTTCACAAGATTTCTCTACAGCGACGGATCTAAAGCAAGTTCAGAAAAGAAGGAAAATATTCAAGGTTCAAAAAAGAACAGTACCGAATCAATGGGCAGAGATACAGGTAGATCTACGGTCTTGAGGCATATGAGTAAAGGCGGATGCTAAGAACTACCGCTACACAGAGCAAAGGTTCACAGGTTCTCTAGGATTTATCATATGAGTACGAAGCAGACGATGAACTCGGAAGAACTTGGAAACCCTAGAACAGATCTACGGAGGAAAATGTGAAGAACTCACCGGAGCCAAGGAAGAAACAGAAGGTCCCCGCGATGCTCTGGTACAGTCAGGGTGATGCAGCGGCCAAGGTTGGAGCAGAGGTCGTCGACGGCGGCGGAGCTCCGAAGCTGGACGACGCGAGGAAGACGAAGCATAAGGGCATGAAGGGGAAAAAGAAATAACCCTTCGGTCCTATTTATAAGGCAAGGGACAGGAGTCAGGCGCGAAAATCAAGGGACCGTGGCTTTGGAGATGAAGCTGTCGCCTTAATTGTCGGAGACCTATTAAACAAAAAACAAAAAGGGGGTATCATGGATAAGGTTCTTTATAGCAGGTGACGTCACGCCGGTTTACAACGACCAGAGAAGATGACGTCACGGCGGTTCAATAAATTACAAGAAGATGTTGAAGGTGAAGATTTTTTGCTAAGGATTGACATGAACCTATTCAAATCAATCTGGGGCCCAATGTTGGGGATATTACTACTGGGCGTAAACCGGCCTATCTGGGCCGGGTTAACTTCATCAGTAGTTAATTATGTTAAAGCCCAAGAAGGCAGATGAGAGCTCAAGGCCCATAGTCGGTTCGAGGCCTGTAGCCGTAAACTGGCGTTGGTATTTAACTTGTATTATAAGTTAGGAATAAATAGAGACCAAACCAGACACATCTATGAGCCGGTATTGGGACTCTGTGAACCGACGGGCGTCACCCGTGTATATAAGGGGACGACCCGGCGGCGGTTTAGGGACAACAGACAACAACTCGAGACTTAGGCGAAGCTTGTTTGCTCCCTAGTCATCGAAACCCCATCAATTCCATCACAAGTAGACGTAGGCTTTTACCTTCATCGAAGGGGCCGAACTAGTATAAACTCTCTTGCGTCCCTGTGTCCGCTTTAACCCCTTCAAGCTAACCCGTCGCGATGGCTCCATGACTAAGTCCTTTCTCTAGGACATCTGCCATGACAAAACCATGACACTGACTAAAGGTGGTCTTCACCTGCAAAGCTTCTGTCCATGACGCGGAGGTGGGCTCGATGATCATCTCTACCCAGCATCCTGGTCTTTGTTGCACCAAAGGGGAAAGCTTTGGGGCTGCCTTGGGAACCCACGTACGTCCTTCCCTTCTTAGCACCAAAGAGGAAAGTGTCCTTGCCTGCGCCCGCTGGCGCCCTCCTGGCTCCGTTCGTCATGGCTCACGTCACCACATGCCTCTTGAGGCGGGGTGCGAGCCTAGAGATGTCCGCCCCTCGAGGGGTCTCGGGAGGCAGCCTCGAGAGACCGCCCTGTGGGAGGCCTCGGCGTTGTTCACCTCGTGAGGCGGGGACCCTCGCGAGGGACTTTCTCGTGAAGTCTCGGTGCCGGGCCGCACCGGGCCCTTTGATGACGTCGCGTGATAGGCCGCAGGTAGACGGGCGAAGGTACCCCTAGCCCCAGAGCCCCGACAACTTGCGTATCTTTTCATTGATAGAAGAAAGAAGAATAAGTACAAGAAAGGGTACATGCTACCTCTTGAGCATGCGTTGGTTTTTCCTTGAAGAGGAAAGGGTGATGCAACAAAGTAGCGTAAGTATTTCCCTCAGTTTTGAGAACCAAGGTATCAATCCAGTAGGAGATTACACGCAAGTCCCTTGTACCTGCACAAACAAACAAGAACCTCACAACCAATGCGATAAAGGGGTTGTCAATCCCTTCACGGCCACTTACAAAAGTGAGATCTGATAGAGATAATAAGATAAATATTTTTGGTATTTTTGTTGTATAGATTGGAAAATAAAGATTGCAAAATAAACGGCGACAGAAATGGCTAGTTGACGGCAGATTAATATGATGGAGAATAGACCCGGGGGCCATAGGTTTCACTAGTGGCTTCTCTCAAGATAGCAAATTATACGGTGGGTGAACAATGAAAAGCGCATAGTTATGAGAATATCTAGGCATGATCATGTATATAGGCATCACGTCCGCGACAAGTAGACCGAAATGATTCTGCATCTACTACTATTACTCCACACGTCGACCGCTATTCAGCATGAATCTAGAGTATTAAGTTCATAAGAACAGAGTAACACATTAGGCAAGATGACATGATGTAGAGGGATAAACTCAAGCAATATGATATAAACCCCATCTTTTTATCCTCGATGACAACAATACAATACGTGCCTTACTGCCCCTGCTGTCACTGGGAAAGGACACCGCAAGATTGAACCCAAAGCTAAGCACTTCTCCCATTGCAAGAAAGATCAATCTCTGATAATTCGAAGTGACTTGCAAAGATATTAAATCATGCATAAAAGAATTCAGACAAGAATCAAATATTGTTCATAGATAATCTTGATCATAAACCCACAATTCATCGGATCTCGACAAACACACCGCAAAAAGAATTACATCGAATAGATCTCCAAGAGAATCGAGAAGAACTTTGTATTGAGATCCAAAGAGAGAGAAGAAGCCATCTAGCTAATAACTATGGACCTGAAGGTCTATGGTAAACTACTCACACATCATCGGAGAGGCTATGGTGTTGATGTAGAAGCCCTCCGTGATCGATTCCCCCTCCGGCGGAGCGCCGGAAAAGGCCCCAAGATGGGATCTCACAGGTACAGAAGGTTGCGGTGGTGGAAATAGGGTTCCGTGGTGCTCTCGAATGTTTTGGGGGTATATGAGTATATATAGGCGAAAGAAGTAGGCCAGTGGAGCCACGAGGGTGGGGGGCGCGCCCTCCTGCCTTGTGGCCGCCTCGTTGCTTTCTTGACGTCCACTCCAAGTCTCCTGGATTGCGTTTGTTCCAAAAATAACTCTCCCGAAGGTTTCATTCCGTTTGGATTCCGTTTGATAATCCTTTTCCGCGACATACTGAAATAGGCAAAAAAACAACAATTTGCACTGGGCCTTTGGTTAGTAGGTTAGTCCCAAAAATAATATAAAAAGGTACATTAAAGCCCATTAAACATTCAAAACCGATAATATAATAGCATGGAACAATAAAAAATTATAGATACGTTGGAGATGTATCAAGCATCTCCAAGCTTAATTCCTGCTCGTCCTCGAGTAGGTAAATGATAAAAATAGAATTTTTTATGTGGAATGCTACCTAGCATAATTCTCAATGTAATTTTCTTTATTGTGACATGAATGTTTAGATCCTAAAGATTCGAGACAAACATTTAATATTGACATAAAAATAATAATACTTCAAGCATACTAACAAAGCAATCATGTCTTCTCAAAATAATACAACCAAAGAAAGTTATCCCTACAAAATCATATAGTCTGGCTATGCTCTATCTTCATCACAAAATTATTTAATCATGACAACCCTGATGACAAGCCAATCAATTGTTTCATACTTTTGACGTTCTCAAACTTTTTCAATCTTCACGCAATACATGAGCGTGAGCCACGGATATAGCACTATAGGTGGAATAGAATGGTGGTTGTGGAGAAGACAAAAAGGAGCAGATAGTCTCACATCAACTAGGCGTATCAACGGGCTATGGAGATGCCCATCAATAGATATCAATGTGAGTGAGTAGGGATTGCCATGCAACGGATGCACTAGAGCTATAAGTGTATGAAAGCTCAACAAAAGAAACTAAGTGGGTGTGCATCCAACTCGCTTGCTCACGAAGACCTAGGGCATTTTGAGGAAGCCCATAATTGAAATATACAAGCCAAGTTCTATAATGTAAAATTCCCACTAGTATATGTGTTGGGGAATGTAGTAATTTCAAAAAAATTCCTACGCACATGCAAGATCATGGTGATGCATAGCAACGAGAGGGGAGAGTGTTGTCCACGTACCCTCGTAGACCGAAAGCGGAAGCGTTAGCACAACACATTTGATGTAGTCGAACGTCTTCACGATCCGACCGATCCAAGTACCGAACGCACGGCACCTCCGAGTTCAGCACACGTTCAGCTCGATGACGTCCCGCGAACTCCGATCCAGCAGAGCTTCACGGGAGAGTTCCGTCAGCACGACGGCGTGGTGACAGTGATGATGTTGCTATCAACACAGGGCTTCGCCTAAGCACCGCAATGATATGACCGAGGTGGAATATGGTGGAGGGGGGCACCGCACACGGCTGGGAGAGATCGACTGATCAACTTGTGTGTCTAGAGGTGCCCCATGCCCCTGTATATAAAGGAGCAAGGGGGGAGGCCGGTCGGCCCTCTATGGGCGCGCCAGGAGGAGGAGTCCTCCTCCTAGTAGGAGTAGGACTCCCCTTTCCTACTCCTACTAGGAGGAGGAAAGGAAGGAGGAGAAGGAGAAGGAAGGAAAGGGAGGAAAACGAGGAAAGGGGGGCCGGCCCCCTAGTCCAATTCGGTTTGGGCTAGGGGGGCCGTGCGCCCTGCCTCCTCTCTTCCACCACTTGGCCCATGAGGCCCATTACTTCTTCCTCGTATTCCCGTAACTCCCCGGTACCCCCGAAAATACCCGAATCACTCGGAACCTTTCCGATGTCCGAATATAGTCGTCCAATATATCGATCTTTACGTCTCGACCATTTCGAGACTCCTCGCCATGTCCCCGATCTCATCCGGGACTCCAAACTACCTTCGGTACATCAAATCACATAAACTCATAATACAATCGTCACCAAAACTTTAAGCGTGCGGACCCTACGGGTTCGAGAACTATGTAGACATGACCGAGACACGTCTCCGGCCAATAACCAATAGCGGAACCTGGATGCTCATATTGGCTCCCACATATTCTACGAAGATCTTTATCGGTCAAACCGCATAACAACATACGTTGTGCCCTTTGTCATCGGTATGTTACTTGCCCGAGATTCGATCGTCGGTATCTCAATACGTAGTCCAATCTTGTTACCGGCAAGTCTCTTTACTCGTTCCGTAATACATCATCCCGCAACTAACTCATTAGTTGCAATGCTTGCAAGGCTTATAGTGATGTGCATTACCGAGTGGGCCCAGAGATACCTCTCCGACAATCGGAGTGACAAATCCTAATCTCGAAATACGCCAACCCAACAAGTACCTTCGGAGACACTTGTAGAGCACCTTTATAATCACCCAGTTACGTTGTGACGTTTGGTAGCACACAAAGTGTTCCTCCGGTAAATGGGAGTTGCATAATCTCATAGTCATAGGAACATGTATAAGTTATGAAGAAAGCAATAGCAACAAACTAAACGATCAAGTGCTAAGCTAATGGAATGGGTCAAGTCAATCACATCATTCTCCTAATGATGTGATCCTGTTAATCAAATGACAACTCATGTCTATGGTTAGGAAACTTAACCATCTTTGATCAACGAGCTAGTCAAGTAGAGGCATACTAGTGACACTCTCTTTGTCTATGTATTCACACATGTATTATGTTTCCGGTTAATACAATTCTAGTATGAATAATAAACATTTATCATGAAATAAGGAAATAAATAATAATTTTATTATTGCCTCTAGTGCATATTTACTTCAGTCTCCCACTTGCACTAGAGTCAATAATCTAGATCACATCGCCATGTGATTTAACATTAATAGTTCACATCACCATGTGATTAACACCCATAGTTCACATCATCATGTGACCAACACCCAAAGGGTTTACTAGATTCAATAATCTAGTTCACACCGCTATGTGATTAATGCCCAAAGAGTAGTAAGGTGTGATCATGTTTTGCTTGTGAGAGAAGTTTAGTCAACGGGTCTGCCACATTCAGATCCGTAAGTATTTTGCAAATTTCTATGTCAACAATGCTCTACACTAAGCTACTCTAGCTAATTGCTCCCACTTTCAATATGTATCCAGATTGAGACTTTGAGTCATCTGGATCAGTGTCAAAACTTGCATCGACGTAACCTTTTACGACGAACCTTTTGTCACCTCCATAATCGAGAAACATATCCTTATTCCACAAAGGATAATTTTGACCAATGTCCGGTGATCTACTCCTAGATCACTATTGTACTCCCTTGCCAAACTCAGGGCAGGGTATACAATAGGTCTGGTACACATCATGACATACTTTATAGAACCTATGGCTGAGGCATAGGGAATAACTTTCATTCTCTCTCTATCTTCTGCCGTGGTCGGGCTTTGAGTCTAACTCAGTTTCACACCTTGTTGAAGGAAATAGGCCCTAGAGGCAATAATAAAGTTATTATTTATTTCCTTATATCATGATAAATGTTTATTATTCATGCTAGAATTGTATTAACCGGAAACATAATACATGTGTGAATACATAGACATACAGAGTGTCACTAGTATGCCTCTACTTGACTAGCTCGTTAATCGAAGATGGTTATGTTTCCTAACCATGAACAAAAGAGTTGTCATTTGATTAACGGGATCACATCATTAGAAGAATGATGTGATTGACATGACCCATTCCATTAGCTTAGCACCCGATCGTTTAGTATGTTGCTATTGCTTTCTTCATGACTTATACATGTTCCTATGACTATGAGATTATGCAACTCCCATTTGCCGGAGGAACACTTTGTGTGCTACCAAATGTCACAACGTAACTGGATGATTATAAAGGAGCTCTACAGGTGTCTCCAAAGGTACATGTTGGGTTGGCGTATTTCGAGATTAGGATTTGTCACTCCGATTGTCGGAGAGGTATCTCTGGGCCCTCTCGGTAATGCACATCACATAAGCCTTGCAAGCATTGCAACAAATGAGTTAGCTGCGAGATGATGTATTACGGAACGAGTAAAGAGACTTGCCGGTAACAAGATTGAACTAGGTATTGAGATACCGACGATCGAATCTCGGGCAAGTAACATACCGATGACAAAGGGAACAACGTATGTTGTTATGCGGTCTGACCGATAAAGATCTTCGTAGAATATGTGGGAGCCAATATGAGCATCCAGGTTCCGCTATTGGTTATTGACCGGAGACGTGTCTCGGTCATGTCTACATTGTTCTCGAACTCGTAGGGTCCGCACGCTTAAGGTTTCGACGACAGTTATATTATGAGTTTATGAGTTTTGATGTACCGAAGGAGTTCGGAGTCCCGGATGAGATCGGGGACATGACGAGGAGTCTCAAAATGGTCGAGACGTAAAGATCGATATATTGGATGACTATATTCGGACATCGGAAAGGTTCCAAGTGATTCGGGTATTTTCGGAGGTACCGGGGAGTTACGGGAATACGAGGAAGAAGCAATGGGCCTTAGTGGGAAGGACCAGGAGGTGACGCGCGCCCCTCCCAAGCCCAGTCCGAATTGGACAATGGGTTTGGGGCGCGGCCCCTCTCTCCCTTCCTTCCCCTCTTCCCCCCTTTCCCCCCTTCTCCTAGTTGGACTAGGAAAGGAGGAAACCTACTCCAACTAGGAGTAGGAATCCTACTCCCTGGCGCGCCCCTCCTAGGGCCGGCCTCCTCCCCCTTGCTCCTTTATATACGGGGGCAGGGGGGCACCTGTAAACACACAAGTTGATCCACGTGATCATATTCTTAGCCGTGTGCGGTACCCCCTTCCACCATAATCCTCGATAATATTGTAGCGGTGCTTAGGCGAAGCCCTGCGACGGTAGTACATCAAGATCGTCACCACGCAGTCGTGCTGACGGAACTCTTCCCCGACACTTTGCTGGACCGGAGTCCGGGGATCGTCATCGAGCTGAACGTGTGCTAAAACTCGGAGGTGTCGTAGTTTCGGTGCTTGATCGGTCGGGCCGTGAAGACGTACGACTACATCAACCATGTTGTGCTAACGCTTCCGCTGTCGGTCTACAAGGGTACGTAGATCACACTCTCCCCTCTCGTTGCTATGCATCACCATGATCTTGCGTGTGCGTAGGAATTTTTTTGAAATTACTACGTTCCCCAACAGTGGCATCCGAGCCTAGGTTTTATGTGTTGATGTTATATGCACGAGTAGAACACAAATGAGTTGTGGGCGATATAAGTCATACTGCTTACCAGCATGTCATACTTTGGTTCGGCGGTATTGTTGGACGAAGCGGCCCGGACCGACATTACGCGTACGCTTACGCGAGACCGGTTCTCCCGACGTGCTTTGCACAAAGGTGGCTAGCGGGTGACAGTTTCTCCAACTTTAATTGAACCGAGTGTGGTTACGCTCGGTCCTTGCGAAGGTTAAAACAACACCAACTTGACAAACTATCGTTGTGGTTTTGATGCGTAGGTAAGATTGGTTCTTGCTTAAGCCCGTAGCAGCCATGTAAAACTTTCAACAACAAAGTAGAGGACGTCTAACTTGTTTTTGCAGGGCATGTTGTGATGTGATATGGTCAAGACATGATGCTAAATTTTATTGTATGAGATGATCATGTTTTGTAACCAAGTTATCGGCAACTGGCAGGAGCCATATGGTTGTCGCTTTATTGTATGCAATGCAATTGCGCTGTAATGCTTTACTTTATCACTAAGCGGTAGCGATAGTCGTGGAAGCATAAGATTGGCGAGACAACAACGATGCTACGATGATGATCAAGGTGTCGCACCGGTGACGATGGTGATCACGACGGTGCTTCGAAGATGGAGATCACAAGCACAAGATGATGATGGCCATATCATATCACTTGTATTGATTGCATGTGATGTTTATATTTTATGCATCTTATCTTGCTTTGATTGACGGTAGCATTTTAAGATGATCTCTCACTAATTATTAAGAAGTGTTCTCCCCGAGTATGCACCGTTGCGAAAGTTCTTCGTGCTGAGACACCACGTGATGATCGGGTGTGATAGGCTCTACGTTCAAATACAACGGGTGCAAAATAGTTGCACACGCGGAATACTCAGGTTATACTTGATGAGCCAAGCATATACAGATATGGCCTCGGAACACGGAGACCGAAAGGTCGAGCGTGAATCATATAGTAGATATGATCAACATAGTGATGTTCACCAATGAAACTACTCCATCTCACGTGATGATCGGACATGGTTTAGTTGATTTGGATCACGTAATCACTTAGAGGATTAGAGGGATGTCTATCTAAGTGGGAGTTCTTTAGTAATATGATTAATTGAACCTAAATTTATCATGAACTTAGTCCTAGTAGTATTTTGCAAATCATGTTGTAGATCAATAGCTCGCGTTGTTGCTTCCCTGTGTTTAATTTTGATATGTTCCTAGAGAAAATTGTGTTGAAAGATGTTAGTAGCAATGATGCGGATTGGATCCATGATCTGAGGTTTATCCTCATTGCTGCACAGAAGAATTATGTCCTTGATGCACCGCTAGGTGACAGACCTATTGCAGGAGCAGATGCAGACGTTATGAACGTTTGGCTATCTCAATATGATGACTACTTGATAGTTTAGTGCACCATGCTTAATAGCTTAGAATCGGGACTTCAAAGACGTTTTGAACGTCATGGACCATATGAGATGTTCCAGGAGTTGAAGTTAATATTTCAAGCAAATACCGAAGTTGAGAGATATGAAGTCTCCAACAAGTTCTATAGCTAAAAGATGGAGGAGAATCGCTCAACTAGTGAGCATGTGCTCAGATTGTCTGGGTACTACAATCACTTGAATCAAGTGGGAGTTAATCTTCCAGATAAAATAGTGATTGACAGAATTCTCTAGTCACCATCACCAAGTTAGTAGAACTTCGTGATGAACTATGATATGCAAGGGATAACGGAAACGATTCCCAAGCTCTTCGTAATGCTGAAATCGACGAAGGTAGAAATCAAGAAAAACATCAAGTGTTGATGGTTGACAAGACCACTAGTTTCAAGAAAAGGGCAAAGGGAAGAAAGGGAACTTCAAGAAGAACGGCAAGCGAGTTAGTGCTCAAGTGAAGAAGCCCAAGTCTGGACGTAAGCCTGATACTAAGTGCTTCTACTGCAAAGGAACTGGTCACTGGAAGCGGAACTACCCCAAGTATTTGGCGGATAAGAAGGATGGCAAAGTGAACAAAGGTATATTTGATATACAGATTATTGATGTGTATTTTACTAGTGTTCATAGCAACCCCTCGGTATTTGATACTGGTTCAGTTGCTAAGAGTAGTAACTCAAAACGGGAGTTGCAGAATGAATAGATACTAGTTAAGGGTGAAGTGACGATGTGTGTTGGAAGTAGTTCCAAGATTGATATGATCATCATCGCACACTCCCTATAGTTTCGGGATTAGTGTTGAACCTAAATAAGTATTATTTGGTGTTTGCGTTGAGCATGAATATGATCTGATCATGTTTATTGTAATACGGTTATTCATTTAAGTAAGAGAATAAATTGTTGTTCTGTTTACATGAATAAAACCTTATATGGTTACACAACCAATGAAAATAGTTCGTTGGATCTCGATCGTAGTGATACACATAATCATAATATTGAAACCAAAAGATGCAAAGTTAATAATGATAGTGCAACTTATTTGTGGCACTGTTGTTTAGGTCATATTGGTGTAAAGCGCATGAAGAAACTCCATGCTGATGGGCTTTTGGAATCACTTGATTATGAATCACTTGATGCTTGCGAACCATGCCTTATGGGCAAGATGACTAAGACTCCGTTCTCCGGAACAATGGAGCGAGCAACTGACTTATTGGAAATAATACATACTGATGTATGTGATCCGATGAGTGTTGAGGCTCGCGGCGGGTATCGTTATTTTCTGACCTTCACAGATGATTTGAGCAGATATGGGTATATCTACTTGATGAAACACAAGTCTGAAACATTTGAATAGTTCAAAGAATTTCAGAGTGAAGTGGAAAATCATCGTAACAAGAAAATAAAGTTTCTACGATCTGATCGTAGAGAAGAGTATTTGAGTTACGAGTTTGGCCTTCAGTTAAAAACAATGTGAAATAGTTTCACTACTCACGCCACCTGGAACACCACAATGTAATGGTGTGTCCGAATGTCATAACCATACTTTATTAGATATGGTGCGATCTATGATGTCTCTTACCGATCTACCACTATCGTTTTGGGGTTATGCATTAGAGACAGCTGCATTCACGTTAAATAGGGCACCATCTAAATCCGTTGAGACGACATCGTATGAACTATGGTTTGGCAAGAAACCTAAGCTGTCGTTTCTTAAAGTTTGAGGTTGCAATGCTTATGTGAACAAGTTTCAACCTGATAAGCTCAAACCCAAATCGGAGAAGTGCGTATTCATAGGATACCCAAAAAGAAAAATTTTGGGTACACCTTCTATCACAGATCCGAAGGCAAGCTATTCGTTGCTGGGAATGGATCCTTTCTAGAGAAGGAGTTTCTCTTGAAAGAAGTGAGTGGGAGGAAAATAGAACTTGATAAGGTAATTGTACCTTCTCCCTTATTGGAAAATAGTTCATCACAGAAATCTGTTCCTGTGACTACTACACCAATTAGTGAGGAAGCTAATGATGGTGATCATGTAACTTCAGATCAAGCTACTACCAAACCTCGTAGGTAAACCAGAGTGAGATCCGCACCAGAGTGGTACGGTAATCCTGTTCTGGAAGTCATGTTACTTGACCATGACGAGCCTACGAACTATGAGGAAGCGATGATGAGCCCAGATTCCGCGAAATGGCTTGAGGCCATGAAATCTGAGATGAGATCCATGTATGAGAACAAAGTATGGACTTTGGTTGACTTGCCCGATGTTCGACAAGTCATTGAGATTAAATGGATCTTCAAGAGGAAGACGGACGCTGATAGTAGTGTTACTATCTACAAAGCTAGAATTGTCGCAAAAGGTTTTTCGACAAAGTTCAAGGTGTTGACTATGATAAGAGTTTCTCAATCGTATCTATGCTTAAGTCTGTCCGAATCATGTTAGCAATTGCCGCATTTTATGAAATCTGGCAAATGGATAAATAAAGCTGCATTCCTTAATGGATTTCTTAAAGAAGAGTTGTATATGATGCAACCAGAAGGTTTTGTCAATCCTAAAAGTGTTAACAAAATATGCAAGCTCCAGCGATCCATCTATGGACTTGTGCAAGCATCTCGGAGTTGGAATATATGCTTTGATAAGTTGATCAAAGCATATAGTTTTATACAGACTTGCGGTGAAGCCTGTATTTACAAGAAAGTGAGTGGGAGCAATACAACATTTATGATAAGTATATGTGAATGACATATTGTTGATCGGAAATAATGTAGAATTATTCTGCAAAGCATAAAGGAGTGTTTGAAAGGAGTTTTTTTTCAAAGAAAGACCTCGGTGAAGCTGCTTACATATTGAGCATCAAGATCTATAGAGATAGATCAAAATGCTTGATAAGTTTTTTCAACAAGTACATACCTTGACAAAATTTTGAAGTAGTTCAAAATGGAACAGTCAAAGAAAGAATTCTTGCCTGTGTTACAAGGTGTGAAATTGAGTAAGACTCAAAGCCCGACCATGGCAGAAAATAGAAAGAGAATGAAAGTCATTCCCTATGCCTTGGCCATAGGTTCTATAAAGTATGCCATGCTGTGTACCAGACCTATTGTATACCCTACACTAATTTTGGCAAGGGAGTACAATAGTGATCTAGGAGTAGATCACTGGACAGCGGTCAAAATTATCCATAGTGGAATAAGGATATGTTTCTCGATTATGGAGGTGACAAAAGGTTCGTCGTAAAAAGTTACGTCGATGCAAGTTTTGACATAGATCTGGATGACTCTAAGTCTCGATCTAGATACATATTGAAAGTGGGAGCAATTAGCTAGAGTAGCTCCGTGCAGAGCATTGTAGACATAGAATTCGCAAAATACTTATGGATCTGTATGTGACAGACCCGTTGACTAAAATTATCCCACAAGCAAAACATGATCACACCTTAGTACTCTGTGGGTGTTAATCACATAAACGATGTGAACTAGATTACTGACTCTAGTAAACCCTTTGGGTATAGGTCACATGACGATTTGAACTTTGGGTGTTAATCACATGGTGATGTGAACTATTAGTGTTGAATCACATGGCGATGTGAACTAGATTATTGACTCTAGTGCAAGTGGGAGACTGAAGGAAATATGCCCTAGAGGCAATAATAAAGTTATTATTTATTTCCTTATATCATGATAAATGTTTATTATTCATGCTAGAATTGTATTAACCGGAAACATAATACGTGTGTGAATACATAGACAAACAGAGTGTCACTAGTATGCCTCTACTTGACTAGCTCGTTAATCGAAAATGGTTATGTTTCCTAACCATGAATAAAAGAGTTGTTATTTGATTAACGGGATCACATCATTAGAAGAATGATGTGATTGACATGACCCATTCCATTAGCTTAGCACCCGATCATTTAGTATGTTGCTATTGCTTTCTTCATGACTTATACATGTTCCTATGACTATGAGATTATGCAACTCACGTTTGCCGGAGGAACAGTTTGTGTGCTACCAAATGTCACAATGTAACTGGGTGATTATAAAGGAGCTCTACAGGTGTCTCCAAAGGTACATGTTGGGTTGGCGTATTTCGAGATTAGGATTTGTCACTCCGATTTTCGGAGAGGTATCTCTGGGCCCTCTTGGTAATGCACATCACATAAGCCTTGCAAGCATTGCAACAAATGAGTTAGCTGCGAGATGATGTATTACAAAACGAGTAAAGAGACTTGTGGGTAACGAGATTGAACTAGGTATTGAGATGCCGGCGATCGTATCTCGGGCAAGTAACATACCGATGACAAAGGGAACAACGTATGTTGTTATGCGGTCTGACCGATAAAGATCTTCGTAGAATATGTGGGAGCCAATATGAGCATCCAGGTTCCGCTATTGGTTATTGACCGGAGACATGTCTCGGTCATGTCTACATTGTTCTCGAACCCGTAGGGTCCGCACGCTTAAGGTTTCGATGACAGTTATATTATGAGTTTATGAGTTTTGATGTACCGAAGGAGTTCGGAGTCCCGGATGAGATCGGGGACATGACGAGGAGTCTCGAAATGGTCGAGACGTAAAGATCGATATATTGGACCACTATATTCGGACATCGGAAAAGTTTCGAGTGATTCGGGTATTTTTGGAGGTACCGGGGAGTTACGGGAATACGAGGAAGAAGCAATGGGCCTTAGTGGGAAGGACCAGGAGGTGGCGCGCGCCCCTCCCAAGCCCAGTCCGAATTGGACAAGGGGTTTGGGGTGCGGCCCCTCTCTCCCTTCCTTCCCCTCCTCCCCCCTTTCCCCCCTTCTCCTAGTTGGACTAGGAAAGGAGGAAACCTACTCCAACTAGGAGTAGGAATCCTACTCCCTGGCGCGCCCCTCCTAGGGCCGGCCTCCTCCCCCTTGCTCCTTTATATACGGGGGCAGGGGGGCACCTGTAAACACACAAGTTGATCCACGTGATCATATTCTTAGCCGTGTGCGGTGCCCCCTTCCACCATAATCCTCGATAATATTGTAGCGGTGCTTAGGCGAAGCCCTGCGACGGTAGTACATCAAGATCGTCACCACGCCGTCGTGCTGACGGAACTCTTCCCCGACACTTTGCTGGATCGGAGTCCGGGGATCGTCATCGAGCTGAACGTGTGCTAAAACTCGGAGGTGTCATAGTTTCGGTGCTTGATCGGTCGGGCCATGAAGACGTACGACTACATCAACCGCGTTGTGCTAACGCTTCCGCTGTCGGTCTACAAGGGTACGTAGATCACACTCTCCCCTCTCGTTGCTATACATCACCATGATCTTGCGTGTGCGTAGGAATTTTTTTGAAATTACTACATTCCCCAACACTTGTAACACAGGCAAGAACTCTTTCTTTGACTGTTCCATTTTTAACTACTTCAAAATCTTGTCAAGGTATGTACTCATTGAAAAACTTATCAAGCGTCTTGATCTATCTCTATAGATCTTGATGCTCAATATGTAAGCAGCTTCACCAAGGTCTTTCTTTGAAAAACTCCTTTCGAACACTCCTTTATGCTTTGCAGAATAATTCTACATTATCTCCGATCAACAATATGTCATTCACACATACTTATCAGGAATGATGTAGTGCTCCCACTCACTTTCTTGTAAATACAGGCTTCACCGCAAGTATGTATAAAACTATATGCTTTGATCAACTTATCAAAGTGTATATTCCAACTCCGAGATGCTTGCACCAGTCCATAGATGGATCGCTGGAGCTTGCATATTTTGTTAGCACCTTTAGGATTGACAAAACCTTCTGGTTGCATCATATACAACTCTTCATTAATAAATCCATTAAGGAATGCAGTTTTGTTTATCCATTTGCCAGATTTCATAAAATGCGGCAATTGCTAACATGATTTGGACAGACTTAAGCATAGATACGAGTGAGAAACTCTCATCGTAGTCAACACCTTGAACTTGTCGAAAACCTTTTGCGACAATTCTAGCTTTGTAGATAGTAACACTACTATCAGCATCCGTCTTCCTCTTGAAGATCCATTTAATCTCAATGGCTCGCCGATCATTGGGCAAGTCAATCAAAGTCCATACTTTGTTCTCATACATGGATCTCATCTCAGATTTCATGGCCTCAAGCCATTTCGCGGAATCTGGGCTCATCATCGCTTCCTCATAGTTCGTAGGCTCGTCATGTCAAGTAACATGACCTCCAGAACAGGATTACCGTACCACTCTGGTGTGGATCTCACTCTGGTTTACCTACGAGGTTCGGTAGTAACTTGATCTGAAGTTACATGATCATCATCATTAGCTTCCTCACTAATTGGTGTAGTAGTCACAAGAACAGATTTCTGTGATGAACTACTTTCCAATAAGGGAGCATGTACAGTTACCTCATCAAGTTCTACTTTCCTCCCACTCACTTCTTTCGAGAGAAACTCCTTCTGTAGAAAGGATCCATTCAAAGCAACGAATAACTTGCCTTCGGATCTGTGATAGAAGGTGTACCCAACATTTTTCTTTTTGGGTATCCTATGAATACGCACTTCTCCGATTTGGGTTTGAGCTTATCAGGTTGAAACTTGTTCACATAAGCATTGCAACCTCAAACTTTAAGAAACGACAGCTTAGGTTTCTTGCCAAACCATAGTTCATACGGTGTCGTCTCAACGGATTTAGATGGTGCCCTATTTAATGTGAATGCAGCTGTCTCTAATGCATAACCGCAAAACGATAGTGGTAGATCGGTAAGAGACATCATAGATCGCACCATATCTATTAAAGTACGGTTATGACGTTCGGACACACCATTACACGGTGGTGTTCCGGTGGCTTGAGTAGTGAAACTATTTATCATTGTTTTAACTGAAGGCCAAACTCTTAACTCAAATATTTTACCTCTGCGATCATATCATAGAAACTTTTATTTTCTTGTTACGATGATTCTCCACTTCACTCTGAAATTCTTTGAACTTTTCAAATGTTTCAGACTTGTGTTTCATTAAGTAGATATACCCATATCTGCTCAAATCATCTGTGAAGGTCAGAAAATAATGATACCCGCCGTGAGCCTCAACACTCATCGGACCGTATACATCAGTATGTATTATTTCCAATAAGTCAGTTGCTTGCTCCATTGTTCTGGAGAACGAAGTTTTAGTCATGTTGCCCATAAGGCATGGTTCGCAAGCATCAAGTGATTCCAAAATTCCATCAGTATGGAATTTCTTCATGCGCTTTATACCAATATGACCTAAACGGCAGTGCCACAAATAAGTTGCATGATCATTATTAACTTTGCATCTTTTGGCTTGAATATTATGAATATGTGTATCACTACAACCGAGATCCAACAAACCATTTTTGTTGGTGTGTAAGAACATCGAAGGTTCTATTCATGTAGACAGAACAACAATTGTTCTCTAACTTAAATGAATAACCGTATTGCAATAAACATGATCAAATCATATTTATGCTCAACGTAAACACCAAATAACACTTATTTAGGTTCAACACTAATCTCGAAAGTATAGGGAGTGTGCGATGATGATCATATCAATCTTGGAACCAATTCCAACACACATCGTCACTTCACCCTTAACTAGTCTCTGTTCATTCTGTAACTCCTATTTCTAGTTGCTAATTTTAGCAACCGAACAAGTATCAAATACCCAGGGGCTACTATAAACACTATTAAGGCACACATCAATAACCTGTATATCAAATATACCCTTTGTTCACTTTGCCATCTTTCTTATCCACCAAATATTCAGGGAATTTCCGCTTCCAGTGATCATTTCCTTTGCAATAGAAGCACTCAGTTTCAGGCTTTGGTACAGCTTTGGGCTTCTTCACGGGAGTGACAACTTGCTTGTCATTCTACTTGAAGTTCCCTTTCTTTCCCTTTACCCTTTTCTTGAAACTAGTGGTCTTGTTAATCATCAACACTTGATGCTCTTTCTTGATTTCTACCTTCATCGATTTCATCATCATGAAAAGCTCGGGAATCGTTTTCATCATCCCTTGCATACTATAGTTCATCACGAAGTTCTACTAACTTGGTGATGGTGACTAGAGAATTCTGTCAATCACTATTTTATCTGGAAGATTAACTCCCACTTGATTCAAGCGATTGTAGTACCCAGACAATCCGAACACATGCTCACTGCTTGAGCTATTCTCCTCCATCTTTTTAGCTATAGAACTTGTTGGAGACTTCATATCTCTCAACTCGGGTATTTGCTTGAAATATTAACTTCAACTCCTAGAACATCTCATATGGTCCATGACGTTCAAAACGTCTTTGAAGTCCCGATTCTAAGCTGTTTAAGCATGGTGCACTAAACTATCAAGTAGTCATCATATTGAGGTAGCCAAATGTTCATAACATCTGCATCTGCTCCTGCAATAGGTTTGTCACCTAGCGCTGCATCAAAGACATAATTCTTCTATGCAACAATGAGGATAAACCTCAAATCACGGATCCAATCCGCATCATTGCTACTAACATCTTTCAACTTAGTTTTCTCTAGGAACATATAAAAAATAAAACAGGGGAGCTAAACGCGAGATATTGATCTACAACATAGATATGCTAATACTACCAGGACTAAGTTCATGATAAATTTAACTTCAATTAATCATATTACTTAAGAACTCCCACTTAGAAAGACATCCCTCTAATCATCTAAGTGATCACGTGATCCAAATCAACTAAAGCATAACCGATCATCACGTGAAATGGAGTAGTTTTCAATGGTGAACATCACTATGTTGATCATATCTACTATATGATTCACGCTCGACCTTTCGGTCTCAGTGTTCCGAGGCCATATCTGCATATGCTAGGCTCGTCAAGTTTTACTTGAGTATTCTGCGTGTGCAAAAACTGGCTTGCACCCGTTGTAGATGGACGTAGAGCTTATCACACCCGATCATCACGTGGTGTCTGGGAACGACAAACTTTGGCAACGGTGCATACTCAGGGAGAACACTTTTATCTTGAAATTTAGTGAGAGATCATCTTATAATGCTACCGTCAATCAAAGCAAGATAAGATGCATAAAAGATAAACATCACATGCAATCAATATAAGTGATATGATATGGCCATCATCATATTGTGCTTATGATTTCCATCTTCGAAGCACCGTCATGATCACCATCGTCACCGGCGCAACACCTTGATCACCATCATAGCATCGTTGTCATCTCGCCAATCTTATGCTTCCACGACTATCGCTACCGCTTAGTGATAAAGTAAAGCATTACAGCGCAATTGCATTGCATACAATAAAGCGACAACCATATGGCTCCTGCCAGTTGCCGATAACTCGGTTACAAAACATGATCATCTCATACAATAAAATTTAGCATCATGTCTTGACCATATCACATCACAACATGCCCTGCAAAAACAAGTTAGACGTCCTCTACTTTGTTGTTGCAAGTTTTACGTGGCTGCTACGGGCTTAGCAAGAACCGTCCTTACCTACGCATCAAAACCACAACGATAGTTTGTCAAGTTGGTGCTGTTTTAACCTTTGCAAGGACCGGGCGTAGCCACACTTGGTTCAACTAAAGTTGTAGAAACTGACACCCGCCAGCCACCTATGTGCAAAGCATGTCGGTAGAACCAGTCTCGTGTAAGCGTATGCGTAATGTCGGTCCGGGCCACTTCATCCAACAATACCGCCGAACCAAAGTATGACATGCTGGTAAGCAGTATGACTTATATCGCCCACAACTCACTTGTGTTCTACTCGTGCACAACATCAACGCATAAAACCTAGGCTCGGATGCCACTGTTGGGGAACGTAGTAATTTCAAAAAAATTCCTGCGCACACGCAAGATCATGGTGATGCATAGCAACGAGAGGGGAGAGTGTTGTCCACGTACCCTCGTAGACCGAAAGCGGAAGCGTTAGCACAATGCGTTTGATGTAGTCGAACGTCTTCACGATCTGACCGATCCAAGTACCGAACGCACGGCACCTCCGAGTTCAGCACACGTTCAGCTCGATGACGTCCTGCGAACTCCGATCCAGCAGAGCTTCACGGGAGAGTTCCGTCAGCACGACGGCGTGGTGACAGTGATGATGTTGCTTTCGACGCAAGGCTTCGCCTAAGCACCGCAACGATATGACCGAGGTGGAATATGGTGGAGGGGGGCACCGCACACGGCTGGGAGAGATCGACTGATCAACTTGTTTGTCTAGAGGTGCCCCCCTGCCCCTGTATATAAAGGAGCAAGGGGGGAGGCCGGCCGGCCCTCTATGGGCGCGCCAGGAGGAAGAGTCCTCCTCCTAGTAGGAGTCCTCCTCCTAGTAGGAGTAGGACCCCTTTCCTACTCCTACTAGGAGGAGGAAAGGAAGGAGGAGAAGGAGAAGGAAGGAAAGGGAGGAAAAGGAGGAAAGGGGGCCCGGCCCCCTAGTCCAATTCAGTTTGGGCTAGGGGGCCGCGCGCCCTGCCTCCTCTCTTCCACCACTTGCCCATGAGGCCCATTACTTCTTCCTTGTATTCCCGTAACTCCCCGGTACCCCCGAAAATACCCGAATCACTCGGAACCTTTCCGATGTCCGAATATAGTCGTCCAATATATCGATCTTTACGTCTCGACCATTTCGAGACTCCTCGTCATGTCCCTGATCTCATCCGGGACTCCGAACTACCTTCGGTACATCAAATCACATAAACTCATAATACAATCGTCACCAAAACTTTAAGCGTGCGGACCCTACGGGTTCGAGAACTATGTAGACATGACCGAGACACGTCTCCGGCCAATAACCAATAGCGGAACCTGGATGCTCATAGTGGCTCCCACATATTCTACGAAGATCTTTATCGGTCAAACCGCATAACAACATACGTTGTTCCCTTTGTCATCGGTATGTTACTTGCCCAAGATTCGATCGTCGGTATCTCAATACGTAGTTCAATCTCGTTACGGGCAAGTCTCTTTACTCGTTCCGTAATACATAGTGCCACAACTAACTCATTAGTTGCAATGCTTGCAAGGCTTATAGTGATGTGCATTACCGAGTGGGCCCAGAGATACCTCTCCGACAATCGGAGTGACAAATCCTAATCTCGAAATACGCCAACCCAACAAGTACCTTCGGAGACACCTGTAGAGCACCTTTATAATCACCCAGTTACGTTGTGACGTTTGGTAGCACACAAAGTGTTCCTCCGGTAAACGGGAGTTGCATAATCTCATAGTCATAGGAACATGTATAAGTTATGAAGAAAGCAATAGCAACAAACTAAACAATCAAGTGCTAAGCTAATGGAATGGGTCAAGTCAATCACATCATTCTCCTAATGATGTGATCTCGTTAATCAAATGGCAACTCATGTCTATGGTTAGGAAACTTAACCATCTTTGATCAATGAGCTAGTCAAGTAGAGGCATACTAGTGACACTCTGTTTGTCTATGTATTCACACATGTATTATGTTTTCGGTTAATACAATTCTAGTATTGAAAGCACAAGTGCTCCCTAGGTGGTTTTGATAATTGATGACAACATATCTCTTGTTGGACTAACATTTCTATCTAGCATGTTTCAGATAAGTTCAACAATGGAGTGGCATGGACTAAAGGTTGTGGGAACTCCTTCAAGATGCTAAGGACAAAGGATTGGCTAAAGCTTCAAGCTCAAGACTCTTCATTTTACATTTTAGTGATCCAAGATCACATTGAGTCCATAGGAAAAGCCAATACTATCAAGGAGGGATGAGGTGTTTCTTAATGAGCCTCTTGCTTCATGTGCTTAATGATATGCTCCAAAATCCTCAGCTACTTTCCCACTTCCACATATGACCTAAACCCAAAGCCAAACTCGGACCTACCGATTATTCCTATCCGGCACCACCGAGTTTCACCTGTCATAGCCACTGCCAGAAACCCTAATCAGTTCGGTCTCACCGATGGGATCTCGGTCTCACCGAGATGGGCTTGCAAACTCTCTGTTACCTATTGCAATATTTTCGGTCCCACCGAGATATGCAATCGGCCCCACCGAGTTTGCTTGGCTAACTCTCTGTTTCACTTATTACCCAAATCGGTCCCACCGAGTTTGAGTAATCGGTCAAACCGAGTTTTGGATTTACCCTAACCCTAGCACATCGGTCCCACCGAGTTGATCCAGTCGGTCCCACCGAAAATCTCTAACGGTCACTAGGTTTACCTTTTCGGTCCGACCGAGTTTGTTGATTCGGTCCCACCGAGATTGGAAAACTGTGTGTAACGGTTGGATTTTGTGTGGAGGCTATATATACCCCTCCACCTCCTCTTCATTCATAGAGAGAGCCATCATACTAAGCCTACACTTCCAGCATCCTATTTCTGAGAGAGAACTACCTACTCATGTGTTGAGGCCAAGATATTCCATTCCTACCATATGAATCTTGATCTCTAGCTTTCCCCAAGTTGCTTTCCACTCAAACCTTCTTTCCACCAGATCCAAATCCTATGAGAGAGAGTTGAGTGTTGGGGAGACTATCATTTGAAGCACAAGAGCAAGGAGTTCATTACCTACACACCATTTGTTACTTCTTGGAGAGTGGTGTCTCCTAGATTGGCTAGGTGTCACTTGGGAGCCTCCGACAAGATTGTGGAGTTGAACCAAGGAGTTTGTAAGGGCAAGGAGATCGCCTACTTCGTGAAGATCTACCGCTAGTGAGGCAAGTCCTTCGTGGGCGATGGCCATGGTGGGATAGACAAGGCTGCTACTTCGTGGACCCTTCGTGGGTGGTTGCTTCTTCGTGGACCCATCGTGGGTGGTTGCTTCTTCGTGGACCCTTCGTGGGTGGAGCCCTCCGTGGACTCGCGCAACCATTACCCTTCGTGGGTGGAGCCCTCCGTGGACTCGCGCAACCGTTACCCTTCTTGGGTTGAAGTCTCCATCAACGTGGATGTAGGATAGCACCACCTATCCGAACCACAGGAAAAACATCCGTGTCTCCAATTGTGTTTGAATCCTCCAAACCCTTCCCTTTACATTCTTGCAAGTTGCATGCTTTATTTTCCGCTGCCTATACACTCTTTGCATGCTTGCTTGATATGTATTGTGAATGTTGAAATTATGCCTAAACTCCACTTAAACCGAAGAAGCTTAAAAATTGCAACTTTAGCATTAAGTGTCTAATCACCCCCCCTCTAGACACATCTACTTCTAGATCCTACAAGTGGTATCAGAGCTTTGGTCTCCATTGCCTTGGTTTAATCACCATTGGAGGAAGATGGATGTGTCTACCTTAGGGAGTCTTAGACATAGAGTGCCTATTCTTGATGGAGAGTATTTTCATGAGTGGAAAAATGAGATGCTTGTAATTTTCAATCAATATCATTTGAACAAGTATATTGCTAGCCCTTGTGCACCTCATATTGATCCTTTGCATCCTACCCTAGATGAAGATATTGACATGATTTGCAATCTTAGAACTATTGAGCTCATCATTAGAGGATTGCCCAAAAATTTGATTGCTAGTTTGCCTACTCTTAATTGTGCCTATACTATATGGAAATTTCTTGAGGAACGATTTCCCGATCATTCCTTGAAAACTTTGGATGAAATTCTCCATAAATCTATTGCCTTGAGTAAGATGAACTCTAGTGATCCTAGTTTTGGTAATTGTCTATTTGAACTTACCAATCTTAAGCATGCTAAAGGAGATGTTGGAATCATTAGTGATATCATATTCGAAGCTATAAGAATTCATAAAAGTGACCACTTTGATGATCATTTATCTAATGGATTACCCTCTCTAGGAAATGATGAGTCACAAGATCATGATGAACATGGATACTATGATGATGATGATAGTGACTTCGATATTGATGATGCAATGAGACATTTTGGTCTTATGGCAAATCTTCGGGGATATGAATCAGGAGGAAAGGAATGGGTTCTTGATAGTGGATGTACTGATCATATGACCGGAGATGAAGAGATGTTTCGTGAGCTTGCTGAAAATGACAGCCCTCGAAAATATGTCACCTTTGGTGATAATTCAAAGGGTAAAGTGGTTGGCCTTGGTAAGGTGGCCATCTCACATGATAGTTCCATTCAAAATGTCATGCTCGTTGAATCTCTCGGCTACAACTTACTTTCAGTATCTAGACTTGCTGATTTCGGTTTGAATGTCCTATTTACTGAGGTAGATTGCCAAGTATTTCGTCGAGACAATCATAAAATGGTCTTTACCGGTATGCGTAGAGCTGATCTTTACATTGTCGATTTCTCTAAAAAGGCACAACCTAAAACTTGCTTTGTTGCTAAATCCTCAAAAGGTTGGTTGTGGCATAGACGACTAGGTCACGTTGGCATGAGAAACCTTGACAAGCTTATTAAAGGAAATCATATCCTTGGAGTTAACGATGTCATATTTGATAAGGATAGACTTTGCAGTGCTTGTCAAGCAGGTAAACAGGTTGGAGGAAGGCATCCCGTGAAGAACATCATGACCACAAGAAGGCCACTCGAGCTACTTCATATGGATCTTTTTGGTCCCAACGCCTACAAGAGTCTCGGTGGAAATTCTTTTGGTCTAGTTATAGTTGATGATTTTTCAAGATTTACGTGGGTTTTCTTTCTTAATGACAAGTCGCAGGTCCAGAAGATCTTCAGAAACTTCGCTAGGAAGGCCCAAAATCAGTTTGACGTGAAGATCAAGAAGGTTCGGAGTGACAACGGAACGGAGTTCAAGAACACAAATGTGGACACCTTTCTTGACGAAGAAGGGATTTCACACGAGTTCTCGGCTACGTACACACCTCAACAATGTGGAGTTGTTGAGAGGAAGAACCGGACGCTCATCGAAATGGCAAGAACGATGCTTGATGAATACAAGACGCCGAAGCACTTTTGGGCAGAAGCGGTTGAGACAGATTGTCACGCAACAAATCGCTTATATCTTCACAAGCTACTCGGCAAGACGGCATACGAGCTTCTCACCGGTAACAAACCCCAAGTTGGATACTTTCGAGTATTCGGCTCAAAGTGCTACATTCTTGATAAGCATCGTCGTTCAAAGTTTGCTCCTAAATCTCATGAAGGTTTTCTACTTGGTTATGGCTCAAACTCTCACACTTACCGTGTCTAAAACAATTTCACCCGAAAGGTTGAGGAGACGGTAGATGTGAAGTTTGATGAATCTAATGGCTCGCAAGTAGAGCAATTGCCAATTGATGTAGGAGACAAAGACCCTTCAGAAGCAATCCAAGACTTGTCCATTGGCAAAATTCGTCCAACGGAGGTGAAGGAGAGTACTTCATCCGTCCAAGTGGAAGCTTCTACTTCACGACAAGGTGAACCAAGAATCGACACGGAAGCATCCACAAGTGGGACACACCAAGATGAAGAAGACAAGGAAATGCATCAAGACGAACATCAACAACCTCTTTCTCCACCACGACAAGAGAACGACGACGTCAACAATGAAGAAGGCCAAGAAGAAGAACAAGATGAAGAAGATGTTCAATGAAGACCCAAGCAAAAGCTCTCACGAGTTTGAGCAAGAATTGCCAAAGATCATCCCGTCGAGCAAATCCTCAATGATATACAAACCGGGAGAATCACTCGCTCAAAAACTCGTTTAGCTAACTTTTGTGAAAACTATTCATTCATCTCTAGCATTGAATCTATGAAGGTTGAAGAAGCATTGGAAGATCCGGATTGGATAAACGCTATGCATGAAGAGCTACACAATTTTGAGAGAAACCAAGTTTGGACATTGGTTGAGAAGCCTGACAATAACCACAACATCATTGGTACCAAATGGGTGTTTCGCAACAAGCAAGATGAAGATGGACAAGTGGTTCGCAACAAAGCACGTCTCGTCGCCCAAGGGTACACACAAGTCGAAGGTATGGACTATGGTGAGACATATGCTCCCGTTGCTAGACTTGAGTCCATTCGCATCTTACTTGCCTATGCTAATCACCATAATATCACCTTGTACCAAATGGACATTAAAAGTGCTTTTCTAAATGGTGAAATAGAGGAGGAAGTTTATGTCAAACAACCTCCCGGCTTTATCAATCCTAAGAAACCAAATCATGTTTACAAACTTCACAAAGCTCTTTATGGTCTTAAACAAGCTCCTAGAGCATGGTATAAATGCTTGACCAAGTTCCTTATTACAAGTGGTTTTGAAATTGGTAAAATTGATTCCACTCTTTTTACTAAAAGGGTTAATGGAGAACTATTTGTATGCCAAATTTATGTCGATGATATCATATTTGGTTCAACTAACCCTCTCTTTAGTGAAAAGTTTGGAAAGCTAATGTCAGAGAAGTTTGAGATGTCTATGATGAGTGAACTCAAATTCTTTCTCGGTTTGTAAATCAAGCAAACTAAGGAAGGTACATTTGTCTCTCAAACGAAGTACACCAAGGACTTATTCAAGAAGTTCAATATGCAAGAATGCAAAGGTATGTCTACACCCATGCCTACTAGTGGACATAATGATTTGACCAAAGATGGTGAACCGGTTGATCAAAAGGTTTATGCTATATGATTGGTTCATTGTTATACCTATGTGCTTCACGTCCCGATATTATGCTAAGTGTGTGCATGTGTGCACGATATCAAGCTGCTCCTAAAGAATGTCATCTTAAGACTGTGAAAAGGATAGTGAGATATTTAATCCATACACCAAATTTTGGCATTTGGTATCCTAAGAGGTCTTCTTTTGATCTTGTTGGCTATTCCGACTCGGATTATGCCGGAGACAAGGTTGATAGAAAGTCCACTTCGGGTACTTGTCAATTTCTTGGTAGATCTCTTGTGTCTTGGTCTTCCAAGAAACAAAACTCGGTATCCTTATCCACCGCCGAAGCAGAATACATTGCCGCTGGTTCATGTTGTGCTCAATTACTTTGGATGACCCAAACTCTTAAATATTATGGGATCTATGTGAAACATGTTCCACTACTTTGTGACAATGAAAGTGCTATCAAAATTGGTCATAATCCTGTACAACATTCTCGAACTAAGCATATTGAAGTTCGTCATCATTTCATTCGAGATCATGTTGCTAAGGATGACATTGATCTTAAGCATGTTCGCACCAATAAGCAATTAGCGGATATATTTACTAAACCTCATGATGAGAAAGTGTTTTGCAGGTTGAGAGGAGAATTGAACATCATTTATGCTTCGAACTTGGAGTAGAAACTCCATTGGATACATGCAAGACATGAGCTTATGACTAATCCATGATATATCTCTTATGATAACTATCTTATGTCTTGGATATATTTGCACCTTGCATGTTGTCTAACCCATGTAGGTGCTTGGTTGAATCTAATTCCATGAGATTGCGACTCACTCACATCTTGAGCAATCTCTACATCACCAAGACTCTACACAATGGTGGTTGAAGACAAGGAAGCACAAAACCATTCAAACATATCCTTTGACAAATTCTATGTTGAGCTTCATGATTGTCATTTTTGGATACACAAGTGCTCTTCCTTGCAAGAACTAACCCATGTAGGTAGATGAACTCAAACTCCAAGTGGTGCTCCCAACTCTTTATGAGCTACATCAACCTTGAGCACCCACACAAGTTCAACTACATGAGCAAGAACCACACCACCACCCAAGGTATGTTATTCCATCTTAGAGAAGCTTTACTCCAAGACATGAGTCAAAGCAACTCAACAAGATGTGAATACATCAAGATGCTTAAACGAAAAATGGTAACCCCATTTTGAGCTTAAACGATGAGTATGACCTATGATCAAGTGTTCTCACTTGACTCCTAAGTCAATATACTCTAACATAGGTGACTATGTCACCGCCCAACTCTAGATGAAGTTCTCTTGTGTTCTTTTCTGTGTTATTGCATTTGTCTCATGCATGTTTATTTTCTTTCTCTTTTTCAAAAAAAACTTCATCTAGATCTTTCAGTTTCTTCTCTTTTCTTTCTATTTATGTTCTGCATTTTCTGCATTTAATTCCTTGCAAATCCTTCAGGTAATTCATTGCAAATCTTCGTGAGATCCTACATGTCTAGTGAGCTGAGGTGACAAGTGTTTTTCTCTGTGTGAACTCGGTTTTACCGACTTGTAATTTTCGGTCCAACCGAATCTTTTCGGTGCCACCAAAACATACCATTCGGTGCCACCAACTTCGCAACAGGAAAAACAGTTTGCCACTTGTCCTATATTTCTTCTGATCCAGCTCTACTCAATGAATCTTGTCCTCTACAAGCATCACAGTTTTATCCATTGCTTTGTGCTGAGTCTCAAGGACCAAACCTATACGACGGATTCCAGAAAGCCCTTCTTGGAAATTGATGTCAAAGGGGGAGAGAGAGATCACATCAAAGCTTGTAGGAGAGAGAGATCACATCAAGGGAGAGAAAAAGTCTCAAGGACCAAACCTACAAGAGAGAAAGTATTAAGGGGGAGAGAGAGACTTCCAGGGGGAGAGAATACTCAAGGATCCCAGATGCTTGATGTTCAAGAGGAGAGATGTCACATGCCTTTTTGGGGGAAAGACATGTATTTGCATTAAGTTCTATCCATTTGTATCTTTCAGCTCTGATTTTCTGTTCCCTATCTTCTCCCAATATCCCATGTAAGATTCAGGGGGAGCAAGACACCTAAGGGAAAGAAATCAGTCAAATTCATTGCATATCTTTACTCTTGAGGACATGTTGAATCCAATGTGGTACCTTGTACTCACTCTCTACATGTCATCCCAGTCTTGGCATTCTTGTGGTTTCTTTTGTGTGCTCTGGCTAGTGGATGTACCTGTGTTATCTAACTTTGTTTGTGCAGGTTCATTCCATCCTAAGCCAACTCAAGACCACAAGGTAAGTATATGCATCAAAATCATGAGTATGAGGAGCTCTTGCTTATGTACATACTGTTTGCAAGAAGGACTCATGAGCATGAAGGTATTTTCCTTGATAATCTTTTGCTCTGATGCATATGGCCAAGATACATGTAACACATTGCCTACTCTGTCATGGTTATGCTCTCACATGCCTCTATATTTCATATTTACATGAGTGCATACATGTAGGGGGAGCCTATGCTTGTTGCATGTCCTTCCAAAGCTTTACTTGCTGTTCTTTATATCCTTATCTAAAGCTTTGATGTATGTTGCCATCAATTACCAAAAAGGGGGAGATTGAAAGCACAAGTGCTCCCTAGGTGGTTTTGATAATTCATGACAACATATCTCTTGTTGGACTAACATTTCTATCTAGCATGTTTCAGATAAGTTCAACAATGGAGTGGCATGGACTAAAGGTTGTGGGAACTCCTTCAAGATGCTAAGGACAAAGGATTGGCTAAAGCTTCAAGCTCAAGACTCTTCATTTTACATTTTAGTGATCCAAGATCACATTGAGTCCATAGGAAAAGCCAATACTATCAAGGAGGGATGAGGTGTTGCTTAATGAGCCTCTTGCTTCATGTGCTTAATGATATGCTCCAAAATCCTCAGCTACTTTCCCACTTCCACATATGACCTAAACCCAAAGCCAAACTCGGACCTACCGATTATTCCTATCCGGCGCCACCGAGTTTCACCTGTCATAGCCACTGCCAGAAACCCTAATCAGTTCGGTCTCACCGATGGGATCTCGGTCTCATCGAGATGGGCTTGCAAACTCTCTGTTACCTATTGCAATATTTTCGGTCCCACCGAGATATGCAATCGGCCCCACCAAGTTTGCTTGGCCAACTCTCTGTTTCACTTATTACCCAAATCGGTCCCACCGAGTTTGAGTAATTGGTCAAACCGAGTTTTGGATTTACCCTAACCCTAGCACATCGGTCCCACCGAGTTGATCCAGTCGGTCCCACCGAAAATCTCTAATGGTCACTAGGTTTACCTTTTCGGTCCGACCGAGTTTGTTGATTCGGTCCCACCGAGATTGGAAAACTATGTGTAACGGTTGGATTTTGTGTGGAGGCTATATATACCCCTCCACCTCCTCTTCATTCGTAGAGAGAGCCATCATACTAAGCCTACACTTCCAGCATCCTATTTCTGAGAGAGAACTACCTACTCATGTGTTGAGGCCAAGATATTCCATTCCTACCATATGAATCTTGATCTCTAGCTTTCCCCAAGTTGCTTTCCACTCAAACCTTCTTTCCACCAGATCCAAATCCTATGAGAGAGAGTTGAGTGTTGGGGAGACTATCATTTGAAGCACAAGAGCAAGGAGTTCATTACCTACACACCATTTGTTACTTCTTGGAGAGTGGTGTCTCCTAGATTGGCTAGGTGTCACTTGGGAGCCTCCGACAAGATTGTGGAGTTGAACCAAGGAGTTTGTAAGGGCAAGGAGATCGCCTACTTCGTGAAGATCTACCGCTAGTGAGGCAAGTCCTTCGTGGGCGATGGCCATGGTGGGATAGACAAGGTTGCTACTTCGTGGACCCTTCATGGGTGGTTGCTACTTCGTGGACCCATCGTGGGTGGTTGCTTCTTCGTGGACCCTTCGTGGGTGGAGCCCTCCGTGGACTCGCGCAACCGTTACCCTTCGTGGGTTGAAGTCTCCATCAACGTGGATGTAGGATAGCACCACCTATCCGAACCACGGGAAAAACATCCGTGTCTCCAATTGCGTTTGAATTCTCCAAACCCTTCCCTTTACATTCTTGCAAGTTGCATGCTTTATTTTCCACTGCCTATACACTCTTTGCATGCTTGCTTGATATGTATTGTGAATGTTGAAATTATGCCTAAACTCCACTTAAATCGAAAAAGCTTAAAAATTGCAACTTTAGCATTAAGTGTCTAATCACCCCCCCTCTAGACACATCTACTTCTAGATACTACAAGTGGTATCAGAGCTTTGGTCTCCATTGCCTTGGTTTAATCACCATTGGAGGAAGATGGATGTGTCTACCTTAGGGAGTCTTAGACATAGAGTGCCTATTCTTGATGGAGAGTATTTTCATGAGTGAAAAAATGAGATGCTTGTAATTTTCAATCAATATCATTTGAACAAGTATATTGCTAGCCCTTGTGCACCTCATATTGATCCTTTGCATCCTATCCTAGATGAAGATATTGACATGATTCGCAATCTTAGAACTATTGAGCTCATCATTAGAGGATTGCCCAAAAATTTGATTGCTAGTTTGCCAAATCTTAATTGTGCCTATACTATGGAAATTTCTTGAGGAACGATTTCCCGATAATTCCTTGAAAACTTTGGATGAAATTCTCCATAAATCTATTGCCTTGAGTAAGATGAACTCTAGTGATCCTTGTTTTGGTAATTGTCTATTTGAACTTACCAATCTTAAGCATGCTAAAGGAGATGTTGGAATCATTAGTGATATCATATTCGAAGCTATAAGAATTCATAAAAGTGACCACTTTGATGATCATTTATCTAATGGATTACCCTCTCTAGGAAATGATGAGTCACAAGATCATGATGAACATGGATACTATGATGATGATGATAGTGACTTCGATATTGATGATGCAATGAGACATTTTGGTCTTATGGCAAATCTTCGGGGATATGAATCAGGAGGAAAGGAATGGGTTCTTGATAGTGGATGTACTGATCATATGACCGGAGATGAAGAGATGTTTCGTGAGCTTGCTGAAAATGACAGCCCTCGAAAATATGTCACCTTTGGTGATAATTCAAAGGGTAAAGTGGTTGGCCTTGGTAAGGTGGCCATCTCACATGATAGTTCCATTCAAAATGTCATGCTCGTTGAATCTCTCGGCTACAACTTACTTTCAGTATCTAGACTTGTTGATTTCGGTTTGAATGTCCTATTTACTGAGGTAGATTGCCAAGTATTTCGTCGAGACAATCATAAAATGGTCTTTACCGGTATGCGTAGAGCTGATCTTTACATTGTCGATTTCTCTAAAAAGGCACAACCTAAAACTTGCTTTGTTGCTAAATCCTCAAAAGGTTGGTTGTGGCATAGACGACTAGGTCACGTTGGCATGAGAAACCTTGACAAGCTTATTAAAGGAAATCATATCCTTGGAGTTAACGATGTCATATTTGATAAGGATAGACTTTGCAGTGCTTGTCAAGCAGGTAAACAGGTTGGAGGAAGGCATCCCATGAAGAACATCATGACCACAAGAAGGCCACTCGAGCTACTTCATATGGATCTTTTTGGTCCCAACGCCTACAAGAGTCTCGGTGGAAATTCTTTTGGTCTAGTTATAGTTGATGATTTTTCAAGATTTACGTGGGTGTTCTTTCTTAATGACAAGTCGCAGGTCCAGAAGATCTTCAGAAACTTCGCTAGGAAGGCCCAAAATCAGTTTGACGTGAAGATCAAGAAGGTTCGGAGTGACAACGGAACGGAGTTCAAGAACGCAAATGTGGACACCTTTCTTGACGAAGAAGGGATTTCACACGAGTTCTCGGCTACGTACACACCTCAACAAAATGGAGTTGTTGAGAGGAAGAACCGGACGCTCATCGAAATGGCAAGAACGATGCTTGATGAATACAAGATGCCGAAGCACTTTTGGGCAGAAGCGGTTGAGACAGCTTGTCACGCAACAAATCGCTTATATCTTCACAAGCTACTCGGCAAGACGGCATACGAGCTTCTCACCGGTAACAAACCCCAAGTTGGATACTTTTGAGTATTCGGCTCAAAGTGCTACATTCTTGATAAGCATCGTCGTTCAAAGTTTGCTCCTAAATCTCATGAAGGTTTTCTACTTGGTTATGGCTCAAACTCTCACACTTACCGTGTCTACAACAATTTCACCCGAAAGGTTGAAGAGACGGTAGATGTGAAGTTTGATGAATCTAATGGCTCGCAAGTAGAGCAATTGCCAATTGATGTAGGAGACAAAGACCCTTCAGAAGCAATCCAAGACTTGTCCATTGGCAAAATTCGTCCAGCGGAGGTGAAGGAGAGTACTTCATCCGTCCAAGTGGAAGCTTCTACTTCACGACAAGGTGAACCAAGAATCGACACAGAAGCATCCACAAGTGGGACACACCAAGATGAAGAAGACAAGGAAATGCATCAAGACGAACATCAACAACCTCTTTCTCCACCACGACAAGAGAACGACGACGTCAACAATGAAGAAGGCCAAGAAGAAGAACAAGATGAAGAAGATGTTCAACAAAGACCCAAGCAAAAGCTCTCACGAGTTCGAGCAAGAATTGCCAAAGATCATCCCGTCGAGCAAATCCTCAATGATATACAAACCGGGAGAATCACTCGCTCAAAAACTCGTTTAGCTAACTTTTGTGAAAACTATTCATTCATCTCTAGCATTGAACCTATGAAGGTTGAAGAAGCATTGGAAGATCTGGATTGGATAAACGCTATGCATGAAGAGCTACACAATTTTGAGAGAAACCAAGTTTGGACATTGGTTGAGAAGCCCGACAATAACCACAACATCATTGGTATCAAATGGGTGTTTCGCAACAAGCAAGATGAAGATGGACAAGTGGTTCGCAACAAAGCACGTCTCGTCGCCCAAGGGTACACACAAGTCGAAGGTATGGACTATGGTGAGACATATGCTCCCGCTGCTAGACTTGAGTCCATTCGCATCTTACTTGCCTATGCTAATCACCATAATATCACCTTGTACCAAATGGACATTAAAAGTGCTAGGTATTAGAGAGGAAGGTATATGGTGGGTGGTATGATACCGGCGAAAGGTGCGCGGTATTAGAGAGGCTAGCAATGGTGGAAGGGTGAGAGTGCGTATAATCCATGGACTCAACATTAGTCATAAAGAACTCACATACTTATTGCAAAAATCTATTAGTTATCGAAACAAAGTACTACGCGCATGCTCCTAGGGGGATAGATTGGTAGGAAAAGACCATCGCTCGTCCCCGACCGCTACTCATAATGAAGACAATCAATAAATAAATCATGCTCCGACTTCATCACATAACGATTCACCATACGTGCATGCTACGGAATCACAAACTTTAGAACAAGTATTTCTCAAATTCACAACTACTCAACTAGCATGACTCTAATATCACCATCTTCATATCTCAAAACAATCATCAAGTATCAAACTTCTCATAGTATTCAATGCCCTTTTTATGATAGTTTTTATTGTACCCATCTTGGATGCCTATCATATTAGGACTAATTTTATAACCAAAGCAAATAACCATACTATTCTAAAAGACTCTCAAAATAATATAATTGAAGCATGCGAGATCAATAATTTATATAAAATAAAACCACCACCGTGCTCTTAAAAAGGTATAAGTGAAGCAGTAGAGCAAAATTATCTAGCTCAAAAGATATAAGTGAAGCACATAGAGTATTCTAATAAATTCCGATTCATGTGTGTCTCTCTAAAAGGCGTGTACAGCAAAAAGATGATTTTGGTAAACTAAAAAGCAAATACTCAAATCATACAAGACGCTCCAAGCAAAACACATATCATGTGGTGAATAAAAATATAGCCTCAAGTAAAGTTACCGATGGACGAAGACGAAAGAGGGGATGCCTTCTGGGGTATCCCCAAGCTTAGGCTTTTGGTTGTCCTTGAATTTTACCTTGGGGTGCCTTGTGCATCCCCAAGCTTAGGATCTTGCCACTCCTTATTCCAAAATTCATCAAATCTTTACCCAAAACTTGAAAACTTCACAACACAAAACTCAACAGAAAATCTCATGAGCTCCGTTAGTATAAGAAAACAAACCACCACTTCAAGGTACTGTAATGAACTCATTCTTTATTTATATAGGTGTTAAACCTACTGTATTCCAACTTCTATATGGTTCATACCCCCGATACTAGCCATAGATTCATCAGAATAAGCAAACAACACACGAAAAACAAAATCTGTCAAAAACAGAACAGTCTGTAGTAATCTGTAGGTTTCGAATACTTCTGTAACCCCCAAAATTCTGAAATAAATTGGTGGACGTGAGGAATTTGTCTATTAATCATCTGCAAAAATAATCAACCTAATCTCACTCTCCAGTAAAAAATGGCAGCAAATCTCGTGAGCGCTAAAGTTTCTGTTTTTTACAGCAAGATCGCAAAGACATCCCCCAAGTCTTCCCAAAGGTTCTACTTGGCACAAACACTAATTAAAAAGATAAAAACACATCTAAAAAGAAGCTAGATGAATTATTTATTACTAAACAGAAACAAAAAGCAAGAAACAAAAATAAAATTGGGTTGCCTCCCAACAAGCGCTATCGTTTAACGCCCCTAGCTAGGCAATGATAATTTCAATGATGCTCACATGAAAGACAAGAATTGAAGCATAAAAGAGAGCATCATAAAACACGTGACAAACACATATAAGTCTAACATACTTCCTATGCATAGGCATCTTATAGGCAAACAAATTATCATAGCAAGCAAAAACTAGCATATGCAAGGAAGCGGAAAGAAACAATAGCAATCTCAACATAACGAGAGGTAATTTAGTAACATGAAAATTTCTACAATCATATTTTCCTATATCATAATAACTACATGTGGGATCATAAGCAAACTCAACAAAATAGCTATCACATAAAATATTTTCAACACGATCCACATGCATGCAAACTTGACACTCTTCCAAAATTGTGGGATTAACATTAACTAAAGTCATGACCTCTCCAAACCCACTTAATTTTTTTCATAAGATTGAACATTCTCCAAATATGTGGGATCTAAAGTTGACACTCTTCCGAACCCACTTTCAACAATATTGCAAACACTATTATCAATCTCATATTCATCATGGGGCTTAAATAAATTTTCAAGATCAAAAGAAGAATCACCCCAATCATGATCATTGCAACAAGTAGTAGACATAGCAAAACTAGCATCCCCAAGCTTAGGGTTTTGCATATTATTAGCACAATTGACATCAATAGAATTTATAGTAAAATCATTGCAATCATGCTTTTGATTCAAGGAACTATCAAGTATGGGTGCAATAGCAATAATCTCGTGTTTAACATAAGGAACTATAGCAAATTCATCTTCGTAAATATTGGCATCATGGCTATAAGAATAGCAAGCATCATGTTCATCAAGGGATATTTCAATCAAGTCATCGGAATTATAATTATCTACAGATTCATCCATATCATTATTTTTTTCCAAAGCAACGGTTATTCTCTCAATAAATTCCTTAACATAGGCATTGTGAGCATAGTTTTCATAGCAATATTTAAGTATGTCGGAATTTTCAGATTTGTAGAGAGTAATATCATACTTTTCAATCAAAGAAGCAACTTCATGAGCACCCTTAAAAACGACAAATTCTTCAATTTGTTCGATATCATAGTAACTATAAACACCCTTTCCATAAGAAGATAAGATTTCATTATCATTAAACTCACATAGGCAGGGAAGGTGTTTTTTAGGGTTCTTAGAGCAAGAAGTAAAGTCATAAATTTCACAAAGATTACAAGCATAGCATAGCAAACTATTTATTTGATACCATAAGAGCTTCCCCTTTTCAGACAAACGATGACGCACAAAATGAGCATGCTCATCTAAAGATTTCCCATCAACTAGGCTAGTTGGGGTTTCAACACGAGCGCATAAGGATCAAAGATGATCCAAGTATAACACTTTAAGTGGATCCATATCAATAGATTTTTAGCAAGCAAAGATGCAAGAAAATAGAAGGCACATGGAAACACAAACAAAAAGACATACGGGAAGAAGGTGAAGAAAAGGCAAAGGTGAAGTGGGGGAGAGGAAAACGAGAGGCAAATGACAAATAATATAATGCGAGAGATAAGAGTTTGTGATGGGTACTTGGTATGTCTTGACTTGTGCGTAGATGTCCCTGGCAACGGCGCCAGAAATCCTTCTTGCTACTTCTTGAGCATGTGTTGGTTTTCCCATGAAGAGGAAAGGGTGACGCAGCAAAGTAGCATAAGTATTTCCCTTAGTTTTGAGAACCAAGGTATCAATCCAGTAGGAGATTACACGCAAGTCCCTCGTACCTGCACAAACAAACAAGAACCTCGCAACCAACGTGATAAAGGGGTTGTCAATCCCTTCACGATCACTTACGAAAGTGAGATCTGATAGAGATAATAAGATAAATATTTTGGTATTTTTGTTGTATAGATTGGAAAATAAAGATTGCAAAATAAATGGTGACAGAAATGCCTAGTTGACGAGAGATTAATATGATGGAGAATAGACCCGGGGCCATAGGTTTCACTAGTGGCTTCTCTCAAGATAGCAAATTCTACGATGGGTGAACAAATTACTGTCGAGAAATTGATAGAAAAGCGCATGGAGAATATCTAGGCATGATCATGTATATAGGCATCAGGTCCGTGACAAGTAGACCGAAACGATTCTGCATCTACTACTATTACTCCACATTTCGACCGCTATCCAGCATACATCTAGAGTATTAAGTTCACAAGAACAGAGTAACGTATTAGGCAAGATGACATGATGTAGAGGGATAAACTCAAGCAATATGATATAAACCCCATCTTTTTATCCTCGATGGCAACAATACAATACGTGCCTTGCTGCCCCTGCTGTCACTGGGAAAGGACACCGCAAGATTGAACCCAAAGCTAAGCACTTCTCCCATTGCAAGAAAGATCAATCTAGTAGGCCAAACCAAACTGATAATTCGAAGAGACTTGCAAAGATATTAAATCATGCATAAAAGAATTCAGAGAAGAATCAAATATTGTTCATAGATAATCTTGATCATAAACCCACAATTCATCGGATCTCGACAAACACACCGCAAAAAGAATTACGTCGAATAGATATCCAAGAGAATCGAGGAGAACTTTGTATTGAGATCCAAAGAGAGAGAAGAAGCCATCTAGCTAATAACTATGGACCCGAAGGTCTATGGTAAACTACTCATACATCATCGGAGAGGCTATGGTGTTGATGTAGAAGTCCTCCGTGATCGATTCCCCCTCCGGCGGAGCACTGGAATAGGCCCCAAGATGGGATCTCACGGGTACAGAAGGTTGCGGTGGTGGAAATAGGGTTCCGTGGTGCTCTCGGATGTTTTTGGGGTATATGAGTATATATAGGCGAAAGAAGTAGGCCATCAGAGCCACGACGGGCCCACGAGGGTGGGGGGCGCACCTACCCCCTGGGCGCGCCCTCCTGCCTTGTGGCCGCCTCGTTGCTTTCTTGACGTCCACCCCAAGTCTCCTGGATTGCGTTTGTTCCAAAAATAACTCTCCCGAAGGTTTCATTCCGTTTGGATTCCGTTTGATATTCCTTTTCTGCGACATACTGAAATAGGCAAAAAAAACAACAATTTGCACTGGGCCTTTGGTTAGTAGGTTAGTCCCCAAAATAATATAAAAAGGTATATTAAAGCCCATTAAACATTCAAAACCGATAATATAATAGCATGGAACAATCAAAAATTATAGATACGTTGGAGACGTATCAGTACAACACATGACATGAATGCAAGGAGGCATAAGCATGGTGAAGGACACAACTAAACCACCAAAACTAAAACTAGAGGAGCATACCAAATCAACACGAAGTCTAACATCTTTAAATCCAACACCGGGACACCACTAGCTAGCAATATAGAGCCTTCATGAAGGAGAACGATGCCATGCCGCCGCTGCCATCCGATCCGAAGAACCGGACCTAGGGTTTTCCCTAATGCTCGAAGAGGGGCACAAATAAAGGCCATGGCAGCACCTCCAGGAAGGGAAACGATACCCGCGAGTGTCGTTGTTGCCAGCATCGGCAAGCCAAGCATGGATTTCGCCTGACCTGAGTTTGAGCAACCCCGATGTTCAATAACTTCAACTTCAAATACTTAGATAGTTAAATAGCTTCATATGATATCCAACTAGATATTGGCGTGCCATACATTGGACCAACATGAAGTTGTCGTGAAGGGGTCGACCTCGCACAAGCGCGCTTTGGTGTACTCCCACCAAGCGAGGTAGCTCAACTGCCAGCCAACATGATAGAATATCTTGTCAAAAAATTTAACCGCGTCATGGACAAGAATGACGGGCCTAAAGTCCTTGATGTCCATGGCCCCTTCCAACTTATATTAGGTAGCAGAGAGACAAGGGCCTTATTGATCACAGGCAAACACACATGTTGCCTCGGTAAAACGCATCCAGGGCTCTCATGAAGTCGAATGCAATGACGTGCCAACAAAAAGCGTATAAACGCCCGGTGAACCCATCCGGTCCCAACACCTTATGTGGCGGCATGGCCTTAACCACCTTTAGAACCTCCTCCTTGGCGAACGGCTCGTCGAGGTGCAACAGATCAAAACTTGGTAGATCAAGTGCCTCCAAGTTCAGAGAGTGGACGTGGCATGAGGAGGAGCCGAACGGATTGGTGTAGTACTCGTCCACTCCTTTGACAATGCTCTCTTGCCCGGTTAGGATTTCTACTCGACTTTGATATGAGCCAAATGGTTGTCCTCCACAACAACAATCTCACTCCACAAACGACAAAGACATCCCGGCCATAGTGTTGTTCGTGGATGACTACGAGCTCCCTGGCACACTCGAGCTTTCGACCATGTGGGAGGAGACGGAGAAGAGAAAGAAAAGGGCAAAGAAGGAAACAAAAAGAGAGAAGATGAACTGAGGGCAATTAACTAAGCTATTATATACGTTAGGGGGAAAAGAGCAACCATTTTCGGCAGGAATCCTTCCGCCAAAACTGTGTCAACCTACATGGCATGGGTAGTCAACCGACCACCTGGCATGGCCAGACCAGCTTAGGACCCGCCATGGTTGTCTTAATCACATAATGGACCTAGATGGGTGTTTTTAAACTTATAGGACCTACCAGAAGCACCCAACAAACTTTTAAGGTCGCTCATGTGCCAACTTTGTCAATCTCAAGATCTGTTGTCTCACTCTCTCAAACGTGCTCATAGAGATAGGGAGTGCGTGGGTGTGTCCATAAAGTTAAGTGTGCATGATATATATATATATATATATATATATATATATATATATATATATATAGTGTTACTATTCATCACCCAGGGTGCAACATAAGTTATTCTTCACCCGAGGTAATCTTACGATCATTTCATAATTAAATTACGTTTGGAATTCAAATAGTTACATTCCTATTGATTCACTAGGTCAAATTTGACATAAGAAAATAAAAATATAGGTCATAAAACAAGAAAATTTGAAGTTTATGTATACTATAGACTATGTTTTTACGTTTGTAATTTTACATAACATAAAATATTTTTTACGGCGATTATATATTTTCTTACGATTCCTTTTTGCGTCGGAAGTAAGACAAAACTTACGGAACGTAAAATTACGGTGCATTGATAGTAAAATAGAGGGGGGGGTGAAGAATAACTATTCCTCATCCAGGGTGACGAATAGCGCGACCCTATATATATATATATATATATATATATATATATATATATATATATATATATATATATATAAACGCCTGCATTGGTACTGTGTTCCTCACAAAAAAAAGTTAAGGAAACATTTTATTCTTTAATGAAATTATCACTAGCACGGAGCATGTTACAAGGCATAATATTGGTCCCTCTACAAAGATATTATAGTTATTTTGGGGTGCAAAGATATTATAGTTCTAGGGTAGTTATCCACAGTGAACTTTTATTGTTGTCACGGTGCATTGCTCAAAAGGCTCAAATTAGATATGCCCCTCGTTTGATGCGAAAATTAGGGTGCCCTTTAATAAAGTGTATGCCTACATTAGGGAAACGTCTCTAATCCTTGACTGCTCTTAATTTGGTAAATTAATTTGGTCCAACTTCTCATTAATTTTGCATTTAGTATAGCATAAGTAATATCTCCAGACAAGATAAGCAAGAACATCCTACATAAAGCCGGCATAGCCAGCCATCTAGTTAGCACACACCGACAGGGCCGTACATGAGCATGTGCAACAGGAGCGATCGAATAGGGCCCCCAGCACTAGAGGGGCCTCATTTTTTGATTAATCACGGTGTTAAACTGAAGCATTAGGTACTAGAATAAACTGTTCACCAAACCAGCCTACGCATATCTCTCAGTCTCATAGCTCTTCCAAAATATCATGGTAACTAAAAAAAACAGATTATGTATGTGCTATGGAACCTTGTGCTTTCAATTGGTGTGTATGTAAAAAACTACACAGGCTGACAAAAATATGATGGTTTTTCTTTGTCACATAGGGCCTAATTTTGATTTGCCCAGGGCCTCCAATTTCCCCGGTACGGCCCTGCACACCGACATCTGATCATCTTCAGGAGCCATTAGCGCCATGATCACTACTGCAGAGGTACAAGAGGGACCACCCATTTTCCCAGCTATCTGGTTCCGACAACATCATCGCCTTCACCACTTCGAGGTACAAGGAGCAGCCGCTGATCGTGCGAGGGCCGGGTGCAGGCGCGGAGGTGACTGCCGGAGGCGTCTTCTGCGACATCCTGCGGCTGGCGTCCTACCTCGGCGCCCCCTCATAGACATCTGTGCCGAATATTGGTAGATTTTCTGGGGTAGATGGACGGCAACTTGTACTCTTCTTGCACAATATTGGACTTGGTAGCATTTTGTTCTGAATGCTTGCGAGGAAAGCAAATAAGGTGTTTTGTTTTGTTTGCCAGTGTGCTGTTCCTTGTTAGGGGGTGTAGGGATCAGGTGTTTTGTTTTGTTTTGTTTGCCACCCAGGCCATGCCACAACTGTTACTAAATTATCAATGCAATAATAAAGAAGGGAATGCCTCTTTCTACAACTGCCGGCCTTGGTGCTTTTGCTATTGTTGGCTTGGTATATATTTCAACTTATTGCAAGCCAGTGCTAGCTCTGAGACATCGAACTTGCACAAGTGTGCTTTGGTGTACTCCCACCAAGCGAGGTAGTTCAACTGCCAGCCAACATGATAGAATATCTTTTTGAAATTTTAACCGCGTCATGGACAAGACTGACGGGCCTAAAGTCCTTGATGTCCATGGCCCCTTCAGCTTATATTAGGTAGCAGAGAGACAAGGGTCATATTGATCACAGGCAAACCACACATGTCACCTCGGTAAGACGCATCCATGGGGCTCATGAAGTCGAATGCAATAACGTGCCAACAAGAAGCGTAGAAACGCTCGATGAACCCATCCGGTCCCAACACCTTATGTGGCAGCATGGCCTTAACCACCTTCAGAACCTCCTCCTTGGCGAATGGCTCGCCGAGGTGCAATAGATCAAAACTTGGCAGATCAAGTGCCTCCAAGTTTAGAGAGTGGACATGGCATGAGGAGCTGAACATAGTGGTGTAGTACTCGTTCACTCCTTTGGCAATGTTCTCCTGCCCGGTTAGGATCTTTACTCGACTTTGATATCAGCCAAATGGTTGTCCTTCACAACAGTATTCTCACTCCACGAACGACAAAAACATTCCGGCCATAGTGTTGCTCGTGGATGACTACAAGCTCCTTGGCACACTTGAGCTTTCGACCATTTGGGAGGAGACGGAGAAGAGAAAGAAAAGGGCAAAGAAGGAAACAAAAGGAGAGAAGATGAATTGAGGGCAATTAACTAAGCTATTATATACATTAGGGGGAAAAGTGCAACATTTTCGACAGGAATCCTCCCGCCAAAACTGTGTCAACCGACCACCTGGCATGGTCAGACCAGCTTAAGACCCGCCATGGTTGTCTTACTCACATAATGGACCTAGATGGGTGTTTTTAAATTTTTAGGACCTACCAGAAGCATCGAACAAACTTTTAAGATTGCTCATGTGCCAACTTTGTCAATCTCAAGATCTATTGTCCCACTCTTTTAAAGGTGCTCACAAAGATAGGGAGTGCATGGGTGTGTCCATAAAGATAAGTGTGCATGATATAAGCGTGTGTATTACTGTGTTCCTCACAAAAAAGTTAAGGAAACGTTTTACTCTTTAATGAAATCATCACTAGCACGGAGCATGTTACAAGGGCATAATATTGGTCCCTCTACAAAGATATTATATCTTTTTTTAGGGGTGCAAAGATATTACAGTTCTAGGGCAGTTATGCACAGTGAACTTTTATTGTTGTCACGGTACAGTGCTCAAAAGCCTCAAATTAGATATGCCCCTCGTTCGATGCGAAAATTAAAGTGTATGCCTACATTTCGGAAACGTCTCTAATCCTTGACTGCTCTTAATTTGGTAAATTAATTTGGTCCAACTTCTCATTAATTTTGCATTTAGTATAGCATAAGTAATATCTCCAGACAAGATAAGCAAGAACATCCTACATAAACCCGGCATAGCCAGCCATCTAGTTACCACACACCGACATCTGATCATCTTCACGAGCCATTAGTGCCGTGATCACTAGCCAAAATTTCTAACAAATCTAAGATGAGGACTCGCTGCTTGTTCTTCCTGGTCCTTGCCCTTGCGGTTCTATCTTTAGGCACGTACATTCCTCCTCCAAGCAAATTCTTTTCCATGTAGGAGTAATTCTTGTGCCTCCTCTATCTATACGATAAAATCGTGGCAAAGTTAACCTCGCAGCAGATCTTCTGATATTGATTTTCTCTTCGTTGTTTGCTCTGGGATTGATCCACAGGCGTGGCCATGAAGGTGACGGCGGAGGACTGCGAAACATTCCGGTACAAAGGGAATTGTAATTTGGAGGTGTGCCAATACCGTTGCAACAAAATATGGGGAGGCAATGCTGTTGCTAGCTGTGAGCATGACTTCGCGTGTATTTGCACGGTCTGTCCTCCCCCTCCAAAGATTTGAACCATCCGTGCTGTGAATGGTTTTCAAGTGATAAGTAACATAGGAATAATGTATTGGTCTACCTGGCTTTGAGCAGCCGTTTTTAAAGGAAAAATGATACTTATGGATGCGCTGTTGTTTTGCTTCCTGGGTTATTCTGAGAAGTATAATTTCTCAGTTTTGTAAAGCCGGTGCTAGGCTCACCTGTCGTGCTCCCACGTATCCCAGGACCCCCTCATTGCACGTCTCTCCCGTAGCGCCGGTTGCGCCCTCGCAACACCGGAGGTCCCCGCTCATAGCAACGACTCGCAACACGGCGCCCTTGTATTGCACATGTATATAAAAAGAATAATCTCTTGTCAGTAGATAGAGATCAGTTAAACGTCGAAAGAACGGTCCGTGCTTTGGATCATCGTCATTGTCTAGGTCAACGGCCCGTGCTTTGGATCATCGTCATTGTCATCTACTGGCAATGGCCGACGACTTCCCGGCTAGAGTTACAACAGTTATGGGCTCAAGGGGTGCGGAGTAGGTGCGGCAACGAGCTAGGCTTAGGGATTCAAAGGATTTTTATAAGAATTTTGGAGGATTAAATCCTTAGAAATTTTTTCTATGTTGGTTGTTTGATTTTCTATGATGGTTGTTTGATTCATACGATTGAATCCTATAGGAATTTTTCTCAAGGATTTTTTATACTATTTTCCATAGGATTTCTAGAATCCACTCAAACATTTTTGAAAAAATCTTTATTTTATTCTATGATGCATCAAACAACCCAAAATTCTGAAGTATTAAGATGAACATGATATTTCAATCATATGTTTTTCTATTGCATATTTTTTAGAATCTTGCGAATCAGAGAGGCCCTGAGGATGCACTACGATCGTGTGCGAGGCCATAAACCTTACTGATAAAACTTACCAAAAAGCATAAAATGGAGCTCGGAGCTCGGAGAATTGTTTAATACTATATGGCTTTTGACCTTTGAAAAGGAAGAAAACTTGTGACCAATCAGTGGTACAGAGGTAGTTGAGCTCGTTGTTTTTGCTAGTTATTTTTGAATGATTTGAATATTGCTCATCACACCTGCCGCGCCGTGGTGCTAGTTAATTTTTTTATACTTTTGCAATAGAGTGGTAGTGTTAATGTACACATGATCCGGCCGAGAAGGTTACATGCTTCATGGATGAATCATGCATGTCACGGTTTGTAAACGACCTATCAAAAAAGTAGCCCCATCCCCACGTGGCTCCCTCCCCAGGGGCGACATGGACGGCGACCCCACCGACCAAGCGCCCGGCCACCCCACGCCCTCCTTCCCTCGACGTTTCCGGTGCCTCCCACGGGGGTGGAGCTGGCGGCGGCGAGGCCGATTCTTTCTCTCCCACGGCAGCGTCCTTCATGAGTTGGAGAGTTCATGGCGGCGCCCAGCGCCCCGTCGGCCGTCGCCTCTCTTGCCTTAGCGTTATGGTGAGGTGGGCGATCTGGGATGTGTGAGCGTCTCGGCAGCTACAACGGTTGCCTGGGAGCAGGTTCGAAAACCCAGATCAGGGCGAAGATCTGTTCACTCCAACTATGGGGTTGGTTGTCGGAGCCTGCGATAGGTCAGCCGGCACAATGAGCTTCGAGTTGTCGTGCAGTTAGATTCATCGATGGCCCTATCGATCTTCAGAGATGATTCACTTGTTCGCTCTTCGTATGGTCATCTAACTTTGGAGATCAAGTCCATGAGAGGGAACTAGACGCTTATCTTTACCTAATAATAAAGCAAATTGGATTTCTTTCATCCGTCATGGCATTTTTTAGAAAAGTCCCTCTATTTCAGAGAATTCAACCCGCAGTTCTGTTTTAAGTTAAAACGAATCGTTATTTTCGTATTTTACACAAAAGTCCCTGTCTTTTCTTGAAATCAACCCGCCGTCCGGATTTAAGTCACACCCGAACCGTTATTTTACATTTTTCAAACCCCCCCTCCCCCGATGTTTTAGGTAATTCATCCGCGGATCATATTTAAGTCAAACAAATGCTTTTTAAAATCATCCATATTTTTTAAACCGTAACTCCGATTTCAACATGTTATATATGAAATTTGATTAGAAAAATATGTAGAATATGAATATGAGATTATTTTTACCTGTTAAGTATTTTTAAATATTATTTTGGAATATATTTGAGTCAAACCAAATGATTTTCTAAATTATCTGTATCTTTTAAACCGTAACTTCGATTTTAACATATTATATATAAAATTTTATTAGAAAAATGTGTGGAATCTAAATATAATGTTAATTTTACCTGTTAAATATTTTTAAAATATTGTTATGAAAGCAAACTTATAATTTATAGCGCAAGATTCATTTTTTTTTCATACCGGCGGCGATCCGGATTGCAAATAAACACCCCACTATAATCATATACGAAAAAGAAAACATCGATAACTACACATGCATACCTCTGAAAAATGTCGCAGAGGAAAACAACAGATTTCTCATCGCGAGAGTGAGAGAAAGCGAGCGAGAGAGAGAGGGAGAGAAGAGAGGGAGAGGGAGGAGAGAGGAAGAGAGAGACGCCTTAGGATTAACCATATTCAACACACGTTTTTTGTTGTTTTGTGTGAACACCGAGACCATCGCCGGCGAGAGTGAGAAGGAGGATAAGCGGCAACACAAATATGATGTCTCGCAAAAATAAAGGAGATGGACCTTTTTTTGCAGGAAAAACTTTCAATCTATTCATCTTCAATTATGGTAGTACAACGAACACTAGAAATAATAAAAATTACATCTAGATCCGTAGACCACTTAGCGACGACTACAAGCACTGAAGCGAGCCGAAGGCGCGCCGCTGTCATCACCCTTCCCTCGCCGGAGCCGGGCAAACGTTGTTGTAGTAGACAGTCGGAAAGTCGTCGTGCTAAGGCCCCATAGAACCAACGCACTAGAACAAGAACCGCCGCAGATGAAGAGTGTAGATCAAAAGGATCCAACCTGAAGACACACGAACGAACACGAACGACGAACAGATCCGAGCAAATCCACCAAAGACAGAGCCGCCGGAGACACACCTCCACACGCCCACCGATGATGCTAGACACATCACCGGAACGGGGGCTAGGCGGGGAGACCTTTATTCCATCTTCAGGGAGCCGCCGCCGTCTCGCCTTCCTGAGCAGGATACAAACCCTAACAAAGCTTGAAAAAAGATCTAAAAACGGAGCCCTCCCGCCGGCAAGGGCCGAGATCCACTCCGTCTCCATGGTCCTAAGGCCACCGGAGATGGGACGGACCGACGCCGGCGCCGGCGGGAGGCAGAAAACCTTAGTTTGGAGGCGGCGGCTGCCTAGGTCAAAGGTCTAGTTCTCATCTTTTTTACTGAACCTCTATAAGTCGACTTCTTGCTTTAAGGAGATGGATCTATTGTGGTCTTGAGTGATGGTTGTTGAGTTAAGAGTGTGTGTTATGTTTTCTCTCCCGTTGGAACGCACGGGCTCTTTTGCTAGTTCCACAAAAGCTTCATTGTAGTTAGAATAGAGTAGCAAATTGTTTGGCGAGATACAGCCGTACTGAGCGTAGCACAACTATGTAGCTATATAGGCGGCCTTCATGAACCGAGGATTTTTTGCCTTGTAACTCTATAATCCTCGGATAAAACACTTTTATCCTTGCAAAACAAACAAAAAAGAAAGCGAAGCCTTAATTATACTTTAGCTTATGCTAAGAACACGTGTAAGAGGACTCATCGTGCCGTACAGGTACAGCAAAAAGTTGTAGAGCCACGTTGCTGCATGGGCGCCGCTACAAGCACAAGCCCGGCCGGTTCGATCCTACGCGCGCGTCCGTAACGGCGCAATATTCGGATTGTCGAGCTCGAGCAGCTTGTCTCGGCATCCGATTCTCTTCCGTGCTCACCAGCTACGAAGGTGAAGAAAGAATCTCCCCTTTGCGGGCGGCTTTACATCACCCTACCGATCAGTGGATAATAATGCACAGATCTGAATATGTTCCTTTTTTACATGATAGGAATCGATCGATAGTCAAAAAGGTTTGCTGATCAAAAGCATAGATATCGGTAGGTGCTCGCGCGCTTGCTTCTCAAGATTGGCCCAGCTAGCCAAACACAGAATAAAAGAGAGAAATTCTGGAGAGCACCACGATCACATAGGATAGACCTTTAGACTTTCCGTCCAGAGAGTGTAGGAGAGTCTACTTTGCACTTGGAGCGTGTGCAATCGACGCCGGCTGATCGACAGAGCGGAGATGGGGAGGCCGTCTTCGACGGCGAAGCTGGTGTGCGTGGCCCTGGCGGCGCTGGCCGTGCTGTCGCCGCTGTACATGGACCGGGACCTCGAGGCGGAGGAGGAGGAGGAGGAGGAGGGCTGGGGCCTACTGCTGCCGTCGGCGCTGTGGCTGCCGGCGCTGCTGGTGGTGCTCATCCTGGCCATCAACGTGGCGTGCTTCGTGGACCGGAGGGTCGTCAGGTTCGACCCCTACTGGATCCACCGCGTCGGGGGCTCCTCCTGCGGCCTCATGGCCACGCTGCTGCTGCTCGGCTTCGTCCTCAAGTGCAAGGGCTAGGCTCCCCGAGCGAGCCACCCGGCCTGCTGTGGCTGTGGGTCGTCTCCGTCTCTCCATTTTCTTTCATCTCAGATGAGGAATCGATCTCATAGCAGCTCCTCTGATTGGCCAGTTCTCTCTCTGCTCCTTTATCTTGACTGAATCGTGTTCTTGAGCGCACCGCTATGCAGTGTATAGTGTTTCTGGTGCTAGCAAAAGGAATTCCGTAATGTCCATGGTTACAAAGAGGTCTGAGCTCTCTCTGACTGTCCATTTGTGCTGGATTTGTATATATTTTTCTCTCTCTCGGCAATACAGGCTTGTGCAGGCTTTGCCATGCTGCCTTCTACTACATGCTTATAGATAGTAGCTTTGATTTGGAACACATCATTAATTCCTCGCTAAAACACATCGCAACTCGGTTTATTTATATCATCAATATAAAAAGACCCAAATGGGTAGATCCAAACCATCTCGACCGTGAAACCATATTATCTAGCGGTTCAAATCGCTTCAATGTTGAGCACCAAACACGTTTAACGCTCTGATTACCCACCACTGCCATTGATTATAAACACGTTTTGACTCAACGCTATCCCTTGAAATCTGCCATGTAATTAATATCCTACTATTCCCACGAAAAAGTAATTGATATCTTACCAAATACCAACGTGCAACAGATATATCTTACCTAATATAACGTGCAATTAATATTCTACCTAATATAAACGTACATTGCATGTACATTATTACTAGTAGAAAAGAAAAAATAAACAGCTCGAGTCAAGATAATATTTGGTCACCTAAAAATTGAATTAGTTCTTGAAGTGTTTACGGTCTAGTTCAAACATTTCTCGGTAACCCCCTGATTTGAGCCCTTTTTGGTCATGCTGGCTTTATTTAGTTATTACTTAGTTTTGAGAAGAGGATTGTGTTGGATTTGTTAGTTCTACAGCTTGATTTCTCGAATAAACTTCTAACTGTTTTATTGCTTTGATTTTGGATATATTTTTCATCACTAATTCACCACACAAAAACTTTCCAGCCAAAAAGAATATCCCCTTTTGATCTTGTGTAAAAAAGTACTTTTTTCCCAGAGAGGCAAAAGAAAAGAACTGGTTGGTTATATTAACAACTAAGAATCCACAAAACAATGTCACGCCGGAATCTCTCTGGACACAATTAATCGGCTTACCAACTTGGTGGCACATGAGATTGCGAAGTTTAGCTTCAACGGTAGGTCCGATGGTGTTCTTCTAAATAGTTTTCCACCTACGTGGCGTATTTCGTAGCGAATGATTGTAATAACCTTTTAATTAATTAATATATGGGGTGTGTTTCAAAAAAAATCTCTTTGAACATTGACACTCAGTTGTGGAGCCAGCCACGAGTTACAATCTATCAATCGTCCATAGCCTGTTCTAAAGCACAAGATTAGCACCATTTATCTGTGTGTCGTGTTTTCTTATCGGACAATGGGGGTGATCGCCCACCTAAACAAACTTTTAACGATGCTCATGCGAGTGGGAAATTTGCAGGGGCGCCAACTTGGTTGGCCACACGATTGCTTTGTAATTCGGAAACTCGTATATGCGATTAGTCTTTAATTTGTGTTTGTGGGGTGCATGCATGCCAGCTTTTCGCAGCTCTGCCCATCCCACCTCTCATGCATTTCTTTTCACTTTGAACTTTAGATCTATTCTATCTTATGAACCAAAATTCCAGTGTATATATCGTTTGCATATTCGTGTTCCTTGCGATGAAGATTTTCAAACAACGCCACTCTTGATTAGAATTTTGCAAAATTTAAACTTTTACCAAGTTTCAAACAATAAAATTTGATAGTAGTAATATTAAGTTTTTTACCAACTTTCATCAACTTTTACTAAGATCCAATTGCTTTTAGGTTTTAGGGATTTGAGCTTTGATTTTAGGGTGCAGGGTTAAAGTTTTAGTATTTGAAACTTGCTGAATTTATCCTTCTTTTTATCCGGTTTTAATAGTCGAAACTTGGCAGGCTTAGGTTTTAGGGCTTAGGGCTTAGCGTGCAGGGTTCAATTTTTTGTATTCAAATTTGTTGAATTTATCCTTCGTCCTTGTCAAGTTTTAATAGATGAAACTTTGTGACTTTTTAGAACTTGTCATAACTTATTGAAGAGTGGTCTTGTTTCACCTTCTCGCAAGGAACACGATTATGCAAACAAAAAGGAATTAGACTTTCGATTCAAAAGATATAATAGATTCAAATTAAAAAGTCAAAAGGTAAGTCATGAGAGGTGGGATGGGTGGGGCAGCAAAAAGCTGTGCACATGGACCCCACCTAAGATAATTAAGAGCTAAAGCACATGCAAAAAGCAAACCAATTTCCGAATCGGAAGCCAATCGTGTGGCTAGAAAACTGCATGATCCTACACCTGCATGACACAATCCTCTCCCTCGTGTGAGTGCACAGTTTAGGAGATATACTGGGGCAAAGGGGCGATGCATCACTGCACAAAAGGTTGCAATCAACAGGATACAAGGCTCTCACAGAATACAAGCACAAGTTGCGACACTAGCTAGGATCGAGGCAAGTGATGTAAAAGCTATATGTGCATACATGTGGACAAACTATAGGTAAACACACACATGTGTGTGAGACTAATCCAAACTTTTGTTATGGCGCTTGACATCACAAACAACACACGGTGTCGCCACTGACAAACATAAATGGTCATTCATCATAAGGTACACCTCTGAATCATAAGACTGAGCACCATCGAAGACTATTCAATTTCGAGTTTTCCAGATGACCCATTGGAGAAAGAACAATGATGTGCTTCACAGAGTTGGCCCTGGGGAGGGGAGTGGGAGGACAAAGCACTCCATATATCCTCAAGAGAGAAATCAACTGATAAACTATGGCGTCGGACCACAAGCCGAAGGACGAAGTAGTCGAAGAAGAGAGTTATATTTTTTTCTAGGCCCCTAGGACAGAACAGATGGTTAACCTAATCAAGGAACCCAATTTGAGCAAGGAGGGCACATTCCTTTTCTTACTATGGCGTGATACTCCAAAGAACATCTTACCTTAAACAACATGGAACCAACCAATAGGCTCATTGCCTTGTGTGGAATTTGGCGCTAAACGGCCTTTACTCAAATCCTATGCCGCAATTACATGCACTAGACAAGCCTTCCGCCCATAGGAAATTACCGACACGATCATCCAAATGAACAAGGCTACCAGCCCTGGACCTGGTGGATTTGGGACGGGCTTCTATTGCACCTTTTGGCCCATCGCCAAACCATCTTTTCAAAGATTGTTCACCCACTTCTATGACCTCCAAATTGACACCACTTCACTAAAACACGCACTAATTGTCCTACTACCAAAAAAAGATACGACACAAACACCAGATGCCTCCCGCCCTATATCGCTGCAAAATTGCCCAATTGAAACAACCAACAAGGTTCTGAGGAACAGATTAAAGCCACTCATCCCTTTGTTGTCTACGACGATCAAACCGGATATCTCTCTTAGAGAATTTTCTCTATGACGCTAATCTACTCAACTGCTGCCATCATTCCAAAGCCCCACCACTTGTCATTAAATTAGACTTTCGCAAAGCTTGTGATTTCATGATTACCATCCTTGCAAAAAAAAGTTTTTGTGGAAAACGGTTCAACTAGATTAAAAACTTGTTGCATACAACCACGGTCCTGCTAAATGGATGCCCTGGCCCCATTGATTAACTATAAACAAGATCTGTGTCAGGGAGATCCTCTCTGTCCTATCTATTTATCGTTGTCTCTGGCATCCTTAAAAGGATTATTGATTAGGCATGATAAACTATATCACCCCCATTAAACAAGGAATGCCACCACTAGTTCTGCAGTATGCAGATGACACGCTCATCTTTCTAAAAGCCACTCCCACTGCGGCAACAAAGCTCAAAACAATATTGGATGATTTCGTTGCCACCATTAGCCTAGCTACATATTAATTCCCACCTTCCTAGCGCTTAATGTTGACCCAAAAACTACAGCTTCATTGGTTGTTCATCTATAGAAAACTTTGTCTTACTTTCCACAAACATACCTAGGTTGCCTCTTTCACCAACTAAAGTGTCGTCCACGGCGTTTCAGCCCTTAAATAGACACTTTTGATCATTGTCTATCCAGATGGATTGCACTTCTACTCACCAAAGGTGGTCGCCTAGTCCTACTCTTTGCAGTCCTTGACTCACTCCCCACATATTTCATGGGCTCCTTATTACTACACAAACTCCCCATTGAGCACCTAGACAAAAATGGAAGGTGTTTTTTCTAGTCTGGCAAAGAGACTTGTTCAGGATCACAATGCTTGGTAGCATGGGACAAGGTCTGCATACCCGAGATCACTATCCAATCAAAAACCAGACTTCCAAGATCCATCTCACTCAGTGCCGAGTAAATAGTAAGACTTCAAATCGCTATGGTCTATTTTCTTACTTGACTATCCCGCCTGACCTGACAAATAAAAAGAGAACCCCATTTTGCCCGGAATGGGAATTGTTTGTTTTTTGTAGGTGGTTTAGGTATTAAAACATTCAGACACAATTTTTTGTCTTATGATGAAATTTCCTTTCAAGTTCTAGAAGCCTACCATGGAAGGAGTGGATCATGCATGACTCACCATTCTCATTCTCACTTGGTGAAAAAAGCTTCCTACTTAGCTAAGTTAGTCCACAAAAACCTAGATGGCTTAAGAGACATCACCCAATGTTCTGTGCAAGATGGAAATCCACCTTCTTTTGGTTGGTGCTGAGCCGGATGAGGTCGCGGAGGTGTCCTCCCTTGCTCCATGATCGTAGACCGCTGCTCTAAGACGCGGCCACTCGCCACGGCCGCTTCATCTATCTTTGCTTAGGCTGTACCTGCCCTTATGACAATGTTTTATTTCCATCATCGCCTTCCTTCAGTTCTTGGTCCCAGTGGTGTTTCGGTGTCAGCTCCGTCGAACCTTTTGTAAGGCATCCACTATTTAAGCTATTATCAAATTTCCCTATCAACTACCCTAGGCGTTATTTTGTGCTCTATGACCAAGCTTAAGTTCAATTTTGGTTGTTGGAATGTGCATGGCCTTGGGCAGCCACAAAAGTGTGCCATGGCCACTACCAGTGCCCCTAGCCACTTCTTTTCGTGCCATCTACTCCCACCACCGAAACCAAAATGTAATCATTCATACTATCATGGATGATGAGATTGGATCTACCTTGCATAATAGAGTAACTGTTGGAAATATGCCCTAGAGGCAATAATAAATTGGTTATTATTATATTTCCTTGTTCATGATAATCGTTTATTATCCATGCTAGAATTGTATTAATAGGAAACTCAGATACATGTGTGGATACATAGACAACACCATGTCCCTAGTAAGCCTCTAGTTGACTAGCTCGTTGATCAATAGATGGTTACGGTTTCCTGACCATGGACATTGGATGTCGTTGATAACGGGATCACATCATTAGGAGAATGATGTGATGAACAAGACCCAATCCTAAGCCTAGCACAAGATCGTGTAGTTCGTATGCTAAAGCTTTTCTAATGTCAAGTATCACTTCCTTAGACCATGAGATTGTGCAACTCCCGGATACCGTAGGAGTGCTTTGGGTGTGCCAAACGTCACAACGTAAGTGTGTGGCTATAAAGGTACACTACAGGTATCTCCGAAAGTGTCTGTTGGGTTGGCACGAATCGAGACTGGGATTTGTCACTCCGTGTAAACGGAGAGGTATCTCTGGGCCCACTCGGTAGGACATCATCATAATGTGCACAATGTGATCAAGGAGTTGATCACGGGATGATGTGTTACGGAACGAGTAAAGAGACTTGCCGGTAACGAGATTGAACAAGGTATCGGGATACCGACGATCGAATCTCGGGCAAGTATCGTACCGCTAGACAAAGGGAATTGTATACGGGATTGATTAAGTCCTTGACATCGTGGTTCATCCGATGAGATCATCGTGGAACATGTGGGAGCCAACATGGGTATCCAGATCCCGTTGTTGGTTATTGACCGGAGAGTTATCTCGGTCATGTCTGCATGGTTCCCGAACCCGTAGGGTCTACACACTTAAGGTTCGATGACGCTAGGGTTATAAGGAATAGATATACGTGGTTACCGAATGTTGTTCGGAGTCCCGGATGAGATCCTGGACGTCACGTGGAGTTCCGGAATGGTCCGGAGGTAAAGATTTGTATATGGGAAGTCCTGTTTTGGTCACCGGAAAAGTTTCGGGTTTTATGGTAACGTACCGGGACCACCGGGAGGGTCCCGGGGGTCCACCAAGTGGGGCCACAAGCCCCGGAGGGCTGCATGGGCCAAGTGTGGGAGGGGACCAGCCCCAGGTGGGCTGGTGTGCCCCCCCACAAGGGCCCAAGGCGCCTAAGGGGAGGAAAGGGGGCAAACCCTAAGGGCAGATGGGCCTTAGGGCCCATGCCTGGTGCGCCTCCCTCTCCCCCTCCACCTGGCCGCCACCCAGATGGGATCTGGGGGCTGCCGCCACCCCTAGGGAGGGAACCCTAGGTGGGGGCGCAGCCCCTCCCCTCCTCCTATATATACTTGAGGTTTGGGCTGCCCAAGACACACGAGTTCCTCTCCTTCTTGGCGCAGCCCTACCCCGCTCCCTCCTCGTCTCTTGCGGTGCTTGGCGAAGCCCTGCTGGAGTACCACGCTCCTCCACCACCACCACGCCGTTGTGCTGCTGCTGGATGGAGTCTTGCTCAACCTCTCCCTCTCTCCTTGCTGGATCAAGGCATGTGAGACGTCACCGGGCTGTATGTGTGTTGAACGCGGAGGTGCCGTCCGTTCGGCACTAGGATCTCCGGTGATTTGGATCACGACGAGTACGACTCCTTCAATCCCGTTCTCTTGAACGCTTCCGCTTAGCGATCTACAAGGGTATGTAGATGCACTCTCCTTCCCCTCGTTGCTAGTTTCTCCATAGATAGATCTTGGTGACACGTAGGAAAATTTTAAATTTCTGCTACGTTCCCCAACAGTGGGATCAGAGCCAGGTCTATGCGTAGTTTCTATGCACGAGTAGAACACAAAGTAGTTGTGGGCGTTGATTTTGTTCAATATGCTTACCGTTACTAGTCCAATCTTGATTCGGCGGCATTGTGGGATGAAGCGGCCTGGACTGACTTTACACGTACTCTTACGTGAGACTGGTTCCACCGACTGACATGCACTAGTTGCATAAGGTGGCTAGCGGGTGTCTGTCTCTCCCACTTTAGTCGGATCGGATTCGATGAAAAGGGTCCTTATGAAGGGTAAATAGCAATTGCCATATCACGTTGTGGTTTTTGCGTAGGTAAGAAACGTTCTTGCTAGAAACCCATAGCAGCCACGTAAAACATGCAAACAACAATTAGAGGACGTCTAACTTGTTTTTGCAGGGTATGCTATGTGATGTGATATGGCCAAAAAGAATGTGATGTATGAGATTGATCATGTTCTTGTAATAGGAATCACGACTTGCATGTCGATGAGTATGACAACCGGCAGGAGCCATAGGAGTTGTCTTTATTTATTGTATGACCTGTGTGTCATTGAACAACGCCATGTAATTACTTTACTTTATTGCTAACCCGTAGCCATAGTAGTAGAAGTAATGGTTGGCGAGCAACTTCATGGAGACACGATGATGGAGATCATGATGATGGAGATCATGGTGTCATGCCGGTGACAAGATGATCATGGAGCCCCAAGATGGAGATCAAAGGAGCTATATGATATTGGCCATAACATGTCACTATTATTTGATTGCATGTGATGTTTATCATGTTTTGCATCTTGTTTACTTAGAACGACGGTAGTAAATAAGATGATCCCTCATAATAATTTCAAGAAAGTGTTCCCCCTAACTGTGCACCGTTGCGACAGTTCATTGTTTCGAAGCACCACGTGATGATCGGGTGTGATAGATTCTAACGTTCACATACAACGGGTGTAAGACAGATTTACACACGCGAAACACTTAGGTTCACTTGACGAGCCTAGCATGTACAGACATGACCTCGGAACACAAGAGACCGAAAGGTCGAGCATGAGTCATATGGTAGATACGATCAACATGAAGATGTTCACCGATGATGACTAGTCCGTCTCACATGATGATCGGACACGGCCTAGTTGACTCGGATCATGTAATCACTTAGATGACTAGAGGGATGTCTATCTGAGTGGGAGTTCAAAAGATGAACTTAATTATCCTGAACATAGTCAAAAGGTCTTCGAAAATTATGTCGTGGCTCGCGCTTCAGTTCTACTGTTTAGATATGTTCCTGGAGAAAATTTAGTTGAAAGTTGATAGTAGCAATTATGCGGACTAGGTCCGTAAACTGAGGATTGTCCTCATTGCTTCATAGAAGGCTTGTGTCCTTAATGCACCGCTCAGTGTGCTGAACCTCGAACGTCGTCTGTGGATGTTGCGAACATCTGACATACACATTTTGATAACTACGTGATAGTTCAGTTAAACGGTTTAGAATTGAGGCACCGAAGACATTTTGAAACGTCGCGAAACATATGAGATGTTTCGAGGGCTGAAATTGGGATTTCAGGCTCGTGCCCACGTCAAGAGGTATAAGACCTCCGACGATTTTCTTAGCCTGCAAACTAAGGGAGAAAAGCTCAATTGTTGAGCTTGTGCTCAGATTGTCTGAGTACAACAATCATTTGAATCGAGTGGGAGTTGATCTTCCAGATGAGATAGTGATGTTTCTCTGAACTCATTACCACCAAGCTGCTAGAGCTTCGTGATGAACTATAATATATCAGGGACATATATGATGATCCTTGAGATATTCGCGATGTTTGACACCACAAAAGTAGAAATCAAGAAGGAGCATCAATTGTTGATGGTTGGTGAAACCACTAGTTTCAAGTGTTGGGGAACGTAGTAATTTCAAAAAAATTCCTACGCACACGCAAGATCATGGTGATGCATAGCAACGAGGGAGAGTGTGATCTACGTACCCGGTAGATCGACAACGGAAGCGTTTGGTTGATGTAGTCGTACGTCTTCACGGCCCGACCGATCAAGCACCGAAACTACGGCACCTCCGAGTTTTAGCACACGTTCAGCTCGATGACGATCCCCGGACTCCGATCCAGCAAAGTGTCGGGGAAGAGTTCCGTCAGCATGACGGCGTGGTGACGATCTTGATGTACTACTGCTGCAGGGCTTCGCCTAAGCACCGCTACAATATTATCGAGGTCTATGGTGGCTGGGGGCGCCGCACACGGCTAAGAATAAGATCACGTGGATCAACTTGTGTTTCTCTGGGGTGCCCCTGCCTCCATATATAAAGGACTAAAGGGGGGGAGGCCGGCCGGCCACATAGCGCGCGCCAGGAGAGTCCTACTCCCTCTGGGAGTAGGATTCCCCCCCCCCCCCAATCCTAGTTGGAATAGGACTCGCGGAGGGGGGAAAAGAGAGAGAGGGGCCGGCCCCCTCTCCTTGTCCAATTCGGACCAAGGGAGGGGAGGGGCGCGCGGCCCACTATGGGCTGCCTCTTCTCTTTTCCACTAAGGCCCATTAAGGCCCATCTAGCTCCCCGGGGGGTTCCAGTAACCTCCCGGTACTCCGGTAAAATCTCGATTTTACCCGGAACACTTCCGATATCCAAACATAGGCTTCCAATATATCAATCTTTATGTCTCGACCATTTCGAGACTCCTCGTCATGTCCGTGATCACATCCGGGACTCCGAACAACCTTCGGTACATCAAAATGCATAAACTTATAATATAACTGTCATCGTAACCTTAAGCGTGCGGACCCTACGGGTTCGAGAACAATGTAGACATGACCGAGACACGTCTCCGGTCAATAACCAATAGCGGGACCTGGATGCCCATATTGGCTCCTACATATTCTACGAAGATCTTTATCGGTCAGACCGCATAACAGCATACGTTGTTCCCTTTGTCATCGGTATGTTACTTGCCCAAGATTCGATCGTCGGTATCCCATACCTAGTTCAATCTCGTTACTTGCAAGTCTCTTTACTCGTTTTGTAATACATCATCCCGCAACTAACTCATTAGTCGCAATGCTTGCAAGGCTTAAGTGATGTGCATTACCGAGAGGGCCCAGAGATACCTCTCCGACAATCAGAGTGACAAAACCTAATCTCGAAATACGCCAACCCAACATGTACCTTTGGAGACACCTGTAGTACTCCTTTATAATCACCCAGTTACGTTGTGACGTTTGGTAGCACCCAAAGTGTTCCTCCGATAAACGGGAGTTGCATAATCTCATAGTTACAGGAACATGTATAAGTCATGAAGAAAGCAATAGCAACATACTAAACGGTCAAGTGCTAAGCTAACGGAATGGGTCATGTCAATCAGATCATTCACTTAATGATGTGATCCCGTTAATCAAATAACAACTCCTTGTTCATGGTTAGGAAACATAACCATCTTTGATTAACGAGCTAGTCAAGTAGAGGCATACTAGTGACACTCTGTTTGTCTATGTATTCACACATGTATTATGTTTCCGGTTAATACAATTCTAGCATGAATAATAAACATTTATCATGATATAAGGAAATAAATAATAACTTTATTATTGCCTCTAGGGCATATTTCCTTCAGTCTCCCACTTGCACTAGAGTCAATAATCTAGATTACACAGTTGTGATTCTCACACCCATGGAGCTTTGGTGTTGATTATGTTTTGCTCATGGAAGAGCCTTAGTCAACGGGTCTGCAACATTCAGATCCGTATGTATCTTGCAAATCTCTATGTCTCCCACCTGGACAAGATCCCGGATGGAATTGAAGCATCTCTTGATGTTCTTGGTTCTCTTGTGAAATCTGGATTCCTTTGCCAAGGCAATTGCACCAGTATTATCACAAAAGATTTTCATTGGACCCGATGCACTAGGTATGACACCTAGATCGGATATGAACTCCTTCATCCAGACTCCTTCATTTGCTGCTTCCGGAGCAGCTATGTACTCCGCTTCACATGTAGATCCCGCTACAATGCTTTGTTTAGAACTGCACCAACTGACAGCTCCACCGTTTAATGTAAACACGTATCCGGTTTGCGATTTAGAATCGTCCAGATCAGTGTCAAAGCTTGCATCAATGTAACCGTTTACGATTAGCTCTTTGTCACCTCCATATACGAGAAACATATCCTTAGTCCTTTTCAGGTAGTTCAGGATGTTCTTGACCGTTGTCCAGTGATCCACTCCTGGATTACTTTGGTACCTCCCTGCTAGACTTATAGCAAGGCACACATCAGGTCTGGTACACAGCATTGCATACATGATAGAGCCTATGGCTGAAGCATAGGGAACATCTTTCATATTCTCTCTATCTTCTGCAGTGGTCGGGCATTGAGTCTTACTCAACTTCACACCTTGTAACACAGGCAAGAACCCTTTCTTTGCTTGATCCATTTTGAACTTCTTCAAAACTTTATCAAGGTATGTGCTTTGTGAAAGTCCAATTAAGCGTCTTGATCTATCTCTATAGATCTTAATGCCTAATATGTAAGCAGCTTCACCGAGGTCTTTCATTGAAAAACTCTTATTCAAGTATCCCTTGATGCTATCTAGAAATTCTATATCATTTCCAATTAGTAATATGTCATCTACATATAATATCAGAAATGCTATAGAGCTCCCACTCACTTTCTTGTAAATACAGGCTTCTCCAAAAGTCTGTATAAAACCAAATGCTTTGATCACACTATCAAAATGTTTATTCCAACTCCGAGAGGCTTGCACCAGTCCATAAATGGATCGCTGGAGCTTGCACACTTTGTTAGCTCCCTTTGGATCGAAAAAACCTTCTGGTTGCATCATATACAACTCTTCTTCCAGAAATCCATCCAGGAATGCAGTTTTGACATCCATCTGCCAAATTTAAAATGCGGCAATTGCTAACATGATTCGGACAGACTTAAGCATCGCTACAGGTGAGAAGGTCTCATCGTAGTCAATCCCTTGAACTTGTCGAAAACCTTTTGCGACAAGTCGAGCTTTGTAGATAGTAATATTACCGTCAGCGTCAGTCTTCTTCTTGAAGATCCATTTATTCTTAATTGCTTGCCGATCATCGGGCAAGTCAACCAAAGTCCATACTTTGTTCTCATACATGGATCCCATCTCAGATTTCATGGCTTCAAGCCACTTTGCGGAATCTGGGCTCACCATCGCTTCTTCATAGTTCGTAGGTTCATCATGATCTAGTATCATGACTTCCAGAACGGGACTACCGTACCACTCTGGGGCGGATCTTACTCTGGTTGATCTACGAGGTTCAGTAGTATCTTGTTCTGAAGTTTCATGATCATCATCATTAGCTTCCTCACTAACTGGTGTAGGTGTCACAGAAATAGTTTTCTATGATGTACTACTTTCCAATAGGGGAGCAGGTACAGTTACCTCGTCAAGTTCTACTTTCCTCCCACTCACTTCTTTCGAGAAAAACTCCTTCTCTAGAAAGTTTCCAAATTTAGCAACAAAAGTCTTGCCTTCGAATCTGTGATAGAAGGTGTATCCAATAGTCTCCTTTGGATATCCTATAAAGACACATTTCTCCGATTTGGGTTCGAGCTTATCAGGTTGAAGCTTTTTCACATAAGCATCGCAGCCCCAAACTTTCAGAAACGACAACTTTGGTTTCTTGCCAAACCACAGTTCATAAGGCGTCGTCTCAACGGATTTTGATGGTGCCCTATTTAACGTGAATGCGGCCGTCTCTAGAGCGTATCCCTAAAACGATAGCGGTAAATCAGTAAGAGACATCATAGATCGCACCATATCTAGTAAAGTACGATTACGACGTTCGGACACACCATTACGCTGTGGTGTTCCGGGTGGCGTGAGTTGCGAAACTATTCCACAATTTTTCAAATGTACACCAAACTCGTAACTCAAATATTCTCCTCCACGATCAGATCGTAGAAACTTTATTTTCTTGTTACGATGATTTTCAACTTCACTCTGAAATTCTTTGAACTTTTCAAACGTTTCAGACTTATGTTTCATTAAGTAGATATACCCATATCTGCTTATGTCATCTGTGAAGGTGAGAAAATAACGATATCCGCCACGAGCCTCAATATTCATCGGACCACATACATCTGTATGTATGATTTCCAACAAATCTTTTGCTCTCTCCATAGCACCGGAGAACGGTGTTTTGGTCATCTTGCCCATGAGGCACGATTCGCAAGTACCAAGTGATTCATAATCAAGTGGTTCCAAAAGTCCATCAGTATGGAGTTTCTTCATGCGCTTTACACCGATATGACCTAAACGGCAGTGCCACAAATATGTTGCACTATCATTATCAACTCTGCATCTTTTGGCTTCAACATTATGAATATGTGTGTTACTACTATCGAGATTTAATAAGAATAGACCACTCTTCAAGGGTGCATGACCATAAAAGATATTACTCATATAAATAGAACAACCATTATTCTCATATTTAAATGAATAACCGTCTCGCATCAAACAAGATCCAGATATAATGTTCATGCTTAACGCTGGCACCAAACAACAATTATTTAGGTCTAATATTAATCCCGAAGGTAGATGTAGAGGTAGCGTGCCGACTGCGATCACATCGACTTTGGAACCGTTTCCCACGCGCATCGTCACCTCGTCCTTAGCCAATCTTCGCTTAATCCGTAGTCCCTGTTTCGAGTTGCAAATATTAGCAACAGAACCAGTATCAAATACCCAGGTGCTACTGCGAGCATTAGTAAGGTACACATCAATAACATGTATATCACATATACCTTTGTTCACCTTGCCATCCTTCTTATCCGCCAAATACTTGGGGCAGTTCCGCTTTCAGTGACCAGTCTGCTTGTAGTAGAAGCACTCAGTTTCAGGCTTAGGTCCAGGTTTGGGTTTCTTCTCTTGAGTAGCAACTTGCTTGCTGTTCTTTTTGAAGTTTCCCTTCTTCTTCCCTTTGCCCCTTTTCTTGAAACTAGTGGTCTTGTTGACCATCAACACTTGGTTCTCCTTCTTGATTTCTACCTCCGCAGCTTTCAGCATTGCGAAGAGCTCGGGAATAGTCTTATTCATCCCTTGCATATTATAGTTCATCACGAAGCTCTTGTAGCTTGGTGGCAGTGATTGGAGAATTCTGTCAATGACGCAATCATCTGGAAGATTAACTCCCAATTGAATCAAGTGATTATTATACCCAGACATTTTGAGTATATGCTCAGTAACAGAACTGTTCTCCTCCATCTTACATCTATAGAACTTATTGGAGACTTCATATCTCTCAATCCGGGCATTTGCTTGAAATATTAACTTCAACTCCTGGAACATCTCATATGCTCCATGACGTTCAAAACGTCGTTGAAGTCCCGATTCTAAGCCGTAAAGCATGGCACACTGAACTATTGAGTAGTCATCAGCTTTGCTCTGCCAGACGTTCATAACATCTGGCGTTGCTCCACCAGCAGGCCTGGCACCCAGCAGTGCTTCCAGGACGTAATTCTTCTGTGCAACAATGAGGATAATCCTCAAGTTACGGACCCAGTCCGTGTAATTGCTACCATCATCTTTCAACTTTGCTTTCTCAAGGAACGCATTAAAATTCAACGGAACAACAGCACGAGCCATCTATCTACAATCAAGCATAAACAAGCAAGATACTTATCAGGTACTAAGTTTCATGATAAATTTAAGCTCGGTTAATTTACTTAAAGAACTCCCACTTAGATAGACATCCCTCTAATCCTCTAAGTGATTACGTGATCCAAATCAACTAAACCATGTCCGATCATCACGTGAGATGGAGTAGTTTCATTGGTGAACATCATTATGTTGATCATATCTACTATATGATTCACGCTCGACCTTTCGGTCTCCGTGTTCCGAGGCCATATCTGTATATGCTTGGCTCGTCAAGTATAACCTGAGTATTCCGCGTGTGCAACTGTTTTGCACCCGTTGTATTTGAACGTAGAGCCTATCACACCCGATCATCACGTGGTGTCTCAGCACGAAGAACTTTCGCAACGGTGCATACTCAGGGAGAACACTTCTTGATAATTAGTGAGAGATCATCTTATAATGCTACCGTCAATCAAAGCAAGATAAGATGCATAAAAGATAAACACCACATGCAATCAATATAAGTGATATGATATGGCCATCATCATCTTGTGCTTGTGATCTCCATCTCCGAAGCACCGTCGTGATCGCCATCGTCACCGGCGCGACACCTTGATCTCCATCGTAGCATCGTTGTCGTCTCGCCAAGCTTGTGCTTCCACGACTATCGCTACCGCTTAGTGATAAAGTAAAGCATTACATCGCGATTGCATTGCATACAATAAAGCGACAACCATATGGCTCCTGGCAGTTGCCGATAACTCGGTTACAAAACATGATCATCTCATACAATAAAATTCAGCATCATGTCTTGACCATATCACATCACAACATGCCCTGCAAAAACAAGTTAGACGTCCTCTACTTTGTTGTTGCAAGTTTTACGTGGCTGCTACGGGCTTAAGCAAGAACTAATCTTACCTACGCATCAAGACCACAACGATAGTTTGTCAAGTTGGTGCTGTTTTAACCTTCGCAAGGACCGGGCGTAGCCACACTTGGTTCAACTAAAATTGGAGAAACTGTCACCCGCAAGCCACCTCTGTGCAAAGCACGTCGGGAGAACCGGTCTCGCGTAAGCGTACGCATAATGTCGGTCTGGGCCGCTTCATCCAACAATACCACCGAACCAAAGTATGACATGCTGGTAAGCAGTATGACTTATATCGCCCACAACTCACTTGTGTTCTACTCGTGCATATAACATCAACATATAAAACCTAGGCTCGGATGCCACTGTTGAGGAACGTAGTAATTTCAAAAAATTTCCTACGCACACGCAAGATCATGGTGATGCATAACAACGAGGGGAGAGTGTGATCTACGTACCGGGTAGATCGACAACGGAAGCGTTTGGTTGATGTAGTCGTACGTCTTCACGGCCCGACCGATCAAGCACCGAAACTACGGCACCTCCGAGTTTTAGCACACGTTCAGCTCGATGACGATCCCCGGACTCCGATCCAGCAAAGTGTCGGGGAAGAGTTCCGTCAGCACGACGGCGTGGTGACGATCTTGATGTACTACTGCTGCAGGGCTTCGCCTAAGCACCGCTACAATATTATCAAGGTCTATGGTGGCTGGGGGCGCCGCACACGGATAAGAATAAGATCACGTGGATCAACTTGTGTTTCTCTGGGGTGCCCCTGCCTCCATATATAAAGGACTGAAGGGGGGAGGCCGGCCGGCCACATAGGGCGCGCCAGGAGAGTCCTACTCCCTCTGGGAGTAGGATTCCCCCCCCCCCCAATCCTAGTTGGAATAGGACTCGCGGAGGGGGGAAAAGAGAGAGAGGGGCCGGCCCCCTCTCCTTGTCCAATTCGGACCAAGGGAGGGGAGGGCCGCGCGGCCCACTATGGGCTGCCTCTTCTCTTTTCCACTAAGGCCCATTAAGGCCCATCTAGCTCCCCGGGGGGTTCCGGTAACCTCCCGGTACTCCGGTAAAATCCTTCCGATATCCAAAAATAGGCTTCCAATATATCAATCTTTATGTCTCGACCATTTCGAGACTCCTCGTCATGTCCGTGATCACATCCGGGACTCCGAACAACCTTCGGTACATCAAAATGCATAAACTTATAATATAACTGTCATCGTAACCTTAAGCGTGCGGACCCTACGGGTTCGAGAACAATGTAGACATGACCGAGACACGTCTCCGGTCAATAACCAATAGCGGGACCTGGATGCCCATATTGGCTCCTACATATTCTACGAAGATCTTTATCGGTCAGACCGCATAACAACATACGTTGTTCCATTTGTCATCGGTATGTTACTTGCCCGAGATTCGATCGTCGGTATCCCATACCTAGTTCAATCTCGTCACTTGCAAGTCTCTTTACTCGTTTTGTAATACATCATCCCGCAACTAACTCATTAGTCGCAATGCTTGCAAGGCTTAAGTGATGTGCATTACCGAGAGGGCCCAGAGATACCTCTCCGGCAATCGGAGTGACAAAACCTAATCTCGAAATACGCCAACCCAACATGTACCTTTGGAGACACCTGTAGTACTCCTTTATAATCACCTAGTTACATTGTGACGTTTGGTAGCACCCAAAGTGTTCCTCCGGTAAACGGGAGTTGCATAATCTCATAGTTACAGGAACATGTATAAGTCATGAAGAAAGCAATAGCAACATACTAAACGATCAAGTGCTAAGCTAACGGAATGGGTCATATCAATCAGATCATTCACTTAATGATGTGATCCCGTTAATCAAATAACAACTCCTTGTTCATGGTTAGGAAACATAACCATCTTTGATTAACGAGCTAGTCAAGTAGAGGCATACTAGTGACACTCTGTTTGTCTATGTATTCACACATGTATTATGTTTCCGGTTAATACAATTCTAGCATGAATAATAAACATTTATCATGATATAAGGAAATAAATAATAACTTTATTATTGCCTCTAGGGCATATTTCCTTCATCAAGAAGGACAAGGGCAAAAAGGGATACTTCATGAAACGGCAAATCAGCTGCTGCTCTAGTGAAGAAACCCAAGGTTGAACCCAAACCCGAGACTAAGTGCTTCTGTAATAAGGGGAACAGCCACTGGAGCAGAATTACCCTAGATACTTGGTAGATGAGAAGGCTGGCAAGGTCGATAGAAGTATATTGGATATACATTGTGTTAATGTGTACTTTACTAGTACTCCTAGTAGCACCATGGTATTAGATACCGGTTCGGTTGCTAAATGTTAGTAAACTCGAAATAAAAGGCTGCGGAGTAAACGGAGACTAGCTAAAGGTGAGCTGGCAATATGTGTTGGAAGTTTTTCCAAGCTTGATGTGATCAAGCATCGCACGCTCCCTCTACCATCGAGATTGGTGTTTGCGTTGAGCATAGACATGATTGGATTATGTCTATCGCAATACGGTTATTCATTTAAGGAGAATAATGGTTACTCTGTTTATTTGAATAATACCTGCAATGGTCTTGCACCTAAAATGAATGGTTTATTGAATCTTGATCGTAGTGATACACATGTTCATGCCAAAAGATATAAGATAGTAATGATAGTACCACCTACTTATGGCACTGCCACGTAAGTCATATCGGTATAAAACGCATGAAGAAGCTCCATGTTGATGGATCTTTGGGCTCACTCGTTTTGAAAAGTTTGAGACATGCGAACCATGTCTATTGGTGTATATGCATGAAGAAACTCCATGCAAATGGACCGTTTGGACTCACTTGATTTTGAATCACTTGAGACATGCAACATGGGCAAGATGACTGAAAGCCTCGTTTTCAGTGAAATGAAACTAGAAAGCAACTTGTTGGAAGTAATACATTTTGATGTGTGCAGTCCAATGAGTGCTGAGGCGTGTAGTGGATATCGTTATGTTCTTACTTCACAGATGATTTGAGTAGATGTTGAGTATATTTACTTGATGAATCACGAGTCTGAATTATTGAAAGGTTCAAGTAATTTCAGGGTGAAGTTGAAAGATCGTCGTGACAACAGGATAAAATATCTATGATATGATCATAGAGATGAATATCTGAATTACAAGTTTGGCACAGAATTAAGACATTGTGGAAATTGTTTCACAACTAATATAGCCTGAAACACCATAGTGTGATGGTGTGTCCGAACATCATAACTGCACCCTATAGGATATGATGCATACCATGATGTCTCTTATCGAATTACCACCATAGTTTATGGGTTAGGCATTAGAGACAACCGCATTCACTTTAAATAGGGCACCACGTAATTTCGATGAAATGACACCGTATGAACTATGGTTTAGAGAAACCTAAGCTATCATTTCTTAAAAGTTTGGGGCTGCGACGCTTATGTGAAAAAGTTTCAGGCTGATAAGCTCGAACCCAAAGCGGATAAATGCATCTTCATAGGACACCTAAAACAGTTGGGTATACCTCCTGTCTCAGATCCGAAAGCAATAAGGGATTGTTTCTAGAATCGGGTCCTTTCTCGAGGAAAAGTTTCTCTCGAAAGAATTGAGTGGGAGGATGGTGGAGACTTGATGAGGTTATTGAACCGTCTCTTCAACTAGTGTGTGGCAGGGCACAGGGAGTTGTTCCTGTGGCACCTACACCAATTGAAGTGGAAGCTTATGATAGTGATCATGAAACTTCAGATCAAATCACTACCAAACCTCGTGGGATGACAAGGATGCATACTACTTCAGAGTGGTACGTAATCCTGTCTTGGAAGTCATGTTGCTAGACAACAATGAACCTACGAGCTATGGAGAAGCGATGGTGGGCCTAGATTCCAAAATGGCTCGAGGCCATATAATCCGAGAGAGGATCCATATATGAAAACAAAGTGTAGACTTTGGAAGAACTACTTGATGGTCGTAAGGCTGTTAGGTACATATGGATTTTAGAAGGAAGACGAACAATGATGGTAAGTATCACCATTAAGAAAGCTCGACTTGTCGTTAAGATGTTTTCCGACAAGTTCAAGGAGTTGATTACGATGAGACTTTCTCACTCGTAGCGATGCTAAGAGTCTGTTGGAATTATATTAGCGATTACTGCATTATTCATGAAATCTTGCAGATAGGATGTCAAAACATTGTTTCCTCGATGATTTTCTTGAGGAAAGGTTGTATGTGATACAACCGGAAGGTTTTGTCAATCCTGAAAGATGCTAACAAGTATGCAAAGCTCCAGCAATCCTTCTAAGGACTGGAGTAAGCATCTCGGAGTTGGAATGTATGCTTTGATGAGATGATCAAAGTTTTTGGGTGTATACAAAGTTTATGAGAAACTTGTATTTCCAAAGAAGTGAGTGGGAGCACTATAGAATTTCTGATGAGTATATGTTGTTGATCAGAAATGACGTAGAATTTCTAGAAAGCATATAGGGTTATTTGGAAAGTGTTTTTCAATGGAAAGCCTGGATTAAGCTACTTGAACATTGAGCATCAAGATCTAGATAGATCAAAACGCTTAATGGTACTTTCAAATGAGCACATACCTTGACATGATCTTGAAGGTGTTCAAGATGGATCAGTCAAAGAAGGAGTTCTTGCCCGAGTTGTAAGGTATGAAGCTAAGACTTAAAGCTCGACCACGACAGAAGAAAGAGGAAGGACGAAGGTCGTCCCCTATGCTTTTGTCATAGGCTCCATACGGTATGCCATGCTGAGTACCACACCTGATGTGTGCCTTGCCACATATTTGGCAAGAGGGTACAAAGGTGATCTAGGAGTAGATCACCAGATAGCGGTCTAAATTATCCTTAGAGGAATAAGGATATGTTTCTCGGTTATGGAGGTGATAAAGAGTTCGACATAAAGAGTTACGTCGATGCAAGCTTAACACCTATCCGGATAGCTCTGAGTAGAGATACCGGATATGCATAATGGAGCAAAAATTTAGAAAAGCTCCAAGTAGAACAGTTATTTGAAATGGCTCCAAATGTAGCGTAGTAGTTGCATCTACAAGATGACATAGAAATTTGCGAAGTACATACGGATCTGAATGCTGCAGACCCGTTGACTGGAACCTCTCTCACAAGCATAACATGATCAAACCCAGAACTCTTTGGGTGTTAGTCACATGGGGATGTGACCTTGAGTGTTAATCACATATCGATGTGAACTGGATTATTGACTCTAGTGCAAGTGGGAGACTGTTGGAAATATGCCCTAGAGGCAATAATAAATTGGTTATTATTATATTTCCTTGTTCATGATAATCGTTTATTATCCATGCTAGAATTGTATTAATAGGAAACTCAGATACATGTGTGGATACATAGACAACACCATGTCCCTAGTAAGCCTCTAGTTGACTAGCTCGTTGATCAATAGATGGTTACGGTTTCCTGACCATGAACATTGGATGTCGTTGATAACGGGATCACATTATTAGGAGAATGATGTGATGGACAAGACCCAATCATAAGCCTAGCACAAGATCGTGTAGTTCGTATGCTAAAGCTTTTCTAATGTCAAGTATCATTTCCTTAGACCATGAGATTGTGCAACTCCTGGATACCGTAGGAGTGCTTTGGGTGTGCCAAACGTCACAACGTAAGTGTGTGGCTATAAAGGTACACTACAGGTATCTCCGAAAGTGTTTGTTGGGTTGGCACGAATTGAGACTGGGATTTGTCACTCCGTGTAAACGGAGAGGTATCTCTGGGCCCACTCGGTAGGACATCATCATAATGTGCACAATGTGATCAAGGAGTTGATCACGGGATGATGTGTTACGGAACGAGTAAAGAGACTTGCCGGTAACGAGATTGAACAAGGTATCGGGATACCGACGATCGAATCTCGGGCAAGTATCGTACTGCTAGACAAAGGGAATTGTATACGGGATTGATTAAGTCTTTGACATCGTGGTTCATCCGATGAGATCATCGTGGAACATGTGGGAGCCAAAATGGGTATCCAGATCCCGCTGTTGGTTATTGACCGGAGAGTTATCTCGGTCATGTCTGCATGGTTCCCGAACCCGTAGGGTCTACACACTTAAGGTTCGATGACGCTAGGGTTATAAGGAATAGATATACGTGGTTACCGAATGTTGTTCGGAGTCCCGGATGAGATCTCGGACGTCACGAGGAGTTCTGGAATGGTCCGGAGGTAATGATGGGCTTAACATACAAAAACCTTCATAGGAAAACCATTCTTCCTTCTGACAAGTCCCCCTATGTGCCTACAGGACACAAAAACTTACACACACACACACACACACTTGTTCCTCCTATGCCCCAAAACAAAAGCTATATGGCGCGCCCTTGGCATGAGGCCAAAAACTGCAACGACATCAAGCTCATCTGGAAGATCAATTTTTCACAACTTCTACCTTACTGCAACATTTCATGACATTGCTGATCCTTTGAAAGATTTGGGACGCCGGGAACTTAGCGCCGGTTGATGTACTCCCTAATGTAATCTTTGACCTAATCCTATGACCACATCACCTAAAAACACATGAGCAGAGAAGTGATGCAGGTCCGTGGCGGAAGTGGATCCTCTAACATCCTCAAGGGATGTCACGAAGCTACAGTGAAATATGTGTGCAAAACGAAGAAGGGATGTTAGGGTACCGTAGCATGTACAAAAATATGTGTACAGGATTTACTGTAGCATGTACAAAAATAAATCAAAAATAATTTTATTGCACCATGATTTTATTTGTACGTAATTTTTTTAAATATATACAGTATATTTGTAATTTGCAAATTAATTACAATCATTTTAGGCTTAACCATATGGATATGAAGGAGGGATGTCACGGTTACTGTAACTTATGTGACATCCCTTAAGGATGTTAGAGGATCCGGTTCCATCCGTGGCATGACTTTTCCTCACGATAAACGCTTGTTCTGTAAAAGAAACCTTTACTCTAAATGAAAAATCAGGTGGGAAACGCCCCACCCCCTCATGTGACGTTTAGAAAAAAACCACTTCAAAGGTCATGCAAAGGGTGCCCGCTTGAGAGATCTTGATTATCTGGCATACCAGATAAACCTTAAATTTTGTACAACAACCCTAGTTTAAGGTTTAAGGGAGGACTACGGAGAAAGCAATCCACGCCATGCCTATTCTCAAGCGAGCGACCCTCACCAAGTACTAATATTTGTTCATTGTTTATGTATAATAATTTTACTTCAGCAAATATATATATTCCTCGTATGCGCATGTAGTATATGCCTGTTTTCCGTTCCCGTACCACGTTCAAAATCCAAAATAAATCCGGGATTCGAACCCAAAAAGAACAATAGAATATTATACGATATGAGCATTGCCCATTCGGGTCCGACCTGGTTTCACCCTACCTCCATTTGCATATATATTATGTAACGCAGCTCGCATGGAGCGACATTTTCTTTCGCAAAAAATAAAATAAAATGGAGCGACATTTCCTTCCACACGCACCTCATGAAGCCAACCCGAACCCTTGAATTTGGTCGTTTCTACGTCGCCGGTGGCGATCTCTGCAGCCTTGAGCATCTCCAGCCGTTGGCCCATCAGACGGTGATTTTACGCGCCCCCTGAGGGCGAGCCGGCGCTAAAATCGGTGCTGGGGCGAGCGGGTTCCCAGCCGCTCGCCCCAAATCTGAATTCGGCAAAGTTCAACTAAATTCGGCAAATCTGACATTAATATTCAACATGTTCAGCGTTACATAAATTATTAAAAAAAGACATCTACGGGCGCGAAGAAGTCGCTGAGCGCGCCGAAGTCGCCGACGTCGCCGCCGTCCTCATCGTCGTCGCCAGCCTTCTCCTTCTTGACGGCGTGGCCCCCCTGCTGGACTCCTGCCCGGTGTCTCCAAGGTGGACCGGTGGTGGCGGCGGCGCGTCGTCGTCGTCGCTGTCGTCGAGGACGACGACGCCTCCCTCGTCCCGGCCACGACGCCGAGCTTCAAACCGCTCGTAGGCGGCGCGCTGGCGCTCCAGCTCCAGCTACGCCCAGTCATCGCACGCCCATTTGAGGGCCGCCGCGTCGTCGAGCTCCTCCTTGACGCCGCCGGCGAGCCCGGGCTCCGTCTTCATGACGGGGAGCTTCGGCTCCGTCTTGACGGCGGCGTGCCCCGACTCCATCTTTGGCTTGACGAAGCACGGAGGAGCCGAGGAGGGGACGCGCCTACCACCCTCGTTGATGATGATGTCGACGCTGCGAGTGCGCCGGCCGAGCGGCGTCTTCGCGGCGGGCTTGGCCTTGACGTCAAACAGCGGCGCGAGCGGGAAGAGTGGGAGGAGGAGCGGGACGACGAGGAAGAAGAGGAGCCGATCCCAAGGCCCGGCGCTCCAGCGGGGGGGGGGGGGGGGGCGGCCGTCGCGACAGGGTATGCCAGCAGCAGGTTATTGCCGCCCTCGAGGTACTACAGCACTTCGTGGAGCGTGCGGCCCGGGACGCCCCACTAGACACGGCGGTCGTCGCTGTTCTTGACACCGCCGACCACCGGCACCCCGTTCGTGGACGCCAGCTGCTGTGCTTGCCGTCGCTGGAAGTAGTCCGCCCACGCCGCGTGGTTGTCGGCGGCGTACTGGAAAAGGGCGCACTGTTCCTCTGTTAGGGACGCCCGCACGCGGTCGACCTCGGCAGCGAAGACGCCGGGGCGCGCGTCGACGTCAGGCACCGGGGGGATGGGGCCGCCGCCGTTGCTGAGCCTCCACCCCGTCGGCCCGGCGCGCATGTTCGACAGCGTCAGGATGTTGGCCTCGAAAAGCAGCCATGCCTCCCGCTTCTGGAGCGAGCGGTGGCCGAAGTCGTTGGCCGCCGCGGCGTCGCCTGGAAAGCGTTCGGCCATCGCCGGGGAAGGGGAGGACGGGGGAGCCCGGCGGCGCGGACGGGAGAGAGCAGAGACGAGGGAGCTCGACGGCTGGTTTGGGCTCGGGCCAGTGTGGTCAGCGGCGAGGGGGAGCGACGGATTTTATAGCCCGCGTTGTGTGTACGCGTGGCGGGAGGGGAGGCGTCGCCGCGCCACCCGTGAGGAATTAATGGCAAGGCTGACCGGCGGCAGCCTCGCCATTGATTCCTCGCGGGAAACCGAGGCGCTCTGAGGAAAACGAGGCGCCGTCTCACTGACGCGGCTAGCCGCGGTTCTTTCGCGCCAAAAACGCTCGCCCCGGTGTCCCGGACGCCCCCCAGCGCGTTGGGTTCGGCTTGAGTACGCCGACGTCAATTTCGGTTTAAGCCGGCGAAAACAGGCTCCTGAGAAGGCAACTTGACCGTTTTTTAGACGCCAATACGGGAAAAACGTCTGAAAAAAACCTGTTAGGAGTGCGGCTAGAGACACGACTGTTCCATCTGGGACCATCCCATACCGAAAGCTTCGTTCGGGACGGGAGGGGCATCCACCGAACGACTCGTTCGGGAGGAGAACGCCCCAGCACGAACGCCCCACCATCGGAACCTACAGGCCTTTTACCTGTGAAAAGGAAAACAAAAAGTAAAACCCATATTAAGTTACAACTAGTAAAAAAAGCCCAGTTTTTTCTGTGATTACTAATAAACAATGGTCTATTGCACCAAAAAATTGTCATGGAATTTTGCCATTCTATGAAAAAACTATCATGTTTAAGTTTATGTTTTCAAAAATAACAAGAAAAAAGGAATAAATCGTTGCATCTGTACAGTATGAAAAAATTGCCATCACTACAAAGTTTACAAAAAAATGCAAAAGTTGCCATGAAGTGATATGATGAAAAAAGCTATCTCTAGACACATAGAAAATTTTCGGAAAAAATGGAGAAAACATCTTAAGTTGTATTGATATTCTACCTGTAATCCCGATGGCAAAAACAAATTTGAAAGAACAAACTTGCCATGTTCTCAAACTAATTTGTAATGCCCATGACAAACATTCTTAAGATGGACATGGCAAAAAGACACAACGAACCATGGCAAAAAATGAATTTAGTTACCATGGAAAAAGACACATCTATAAACAATACTTATTTTAGTTGCCATGGCAAATTTGCCATGTTTTTAAACATCTACAAACATTGCCACGTTTTTGAACAACTTTAGTTGCAATGGCAAGTTGGAATGTTTGTGAACATGTTAATTTAAAGAAGTTTGTCATGTTTTTTTAACAAACTTAATTAAAAGAAATTACCATGTTTTTGCACATATTAAAGTTTGCCATGGCGAGTTTGCCATGTTTTTTAATATTTTAAAATGCCATGTCAAATTTGTCATATTTTTGAACATCTACAAAAGGTTGCCATGTTTTTGAACAACTATAAGTTTGCCATGGCAAGTTTACATGTTTTTGAACATGTTAATTATAGAAGTTTGCCATGGCATAAAATGGAGTTAAATTTGCCATGCCAAAAATGGTGTGAAATTTTCCATGGCAAAGAAGTAGTACTTTTGCCATGGAAAATAATTTAAGAAATGCCATGGCTACGCAAGTATATTTAAGATGCTACATAATAAAATTTGCCATGTTCTATAAATTTAGATTTTCCATAATATTTGAATTATAATTGCCATGCTCTTTACAATAAATTTGTCATGGCGACTTAAACTGAAAATTGCCATGGCAACTTAACCTAAAATTTACCATGCGAAAAATAAAAATATTTTTGTCATGCCAAAAAATGGAGTTAAATTTACCATGGCAAAAATGGAGTGAAACTGCCACGTCAATAAACAGATTAATTTTTTCCATGGCAAAAATGGAGTACTTTTGCCATGGAAACAAATTAAAAATGCCATGGCTACACAAGTATATTTCCGTGCTACGTAGTTAAATTTGCCATGTTCTGAAAATGTATATTTGCCATCATATTTCAAACAAAAATTGCCATGCTATTTACAATAAATTTGCCATGGCGACTTAAACTAAAAATTGTCATGGCAACTTAAACTAAAATTTGCCGTGTGACTATTACAAAGATTTCTAAAAATTGCCGTGATGACGTGTGAACTATTACACAGATTTGTGAAAATTGCCGTGATGATGTGAACTCAGTACTCGTAGCAACTTAATCCAATCACCAAAAGCAAAAACACTACATATGATCTAGAGGGAAGAAGAGAAGCAATCACAAAAAAGGAGATATCATGCATACCACGGGAGCAGCAAACTGCTCCTACTCACTCGACTGGCGGGGAAAATGGAAGAGGAAGCAGCCGACCTCCCCAGATCCTGTCCAAGCACGCGCCGTGGGAAAAATGGAAGAGGAAGCCCCCGACCTAAGCGAGCACCAGCGACTCCTCCGGCGGAGGGCATTGGCCCATGGACAACCGTCAGCTGTCGATGTAGGACGCGCCGCTTGAGGGCATCGCCGCCGCTTACCTCTACCCCCCTGCCGTTGCTCTGGCCCTGGGCATGAGGGCGTCATTGACCGACGGAGGCCACGGCGCGCATTCCCAGCGAGCCTATCTGTCGGCTGCTGCTCGTGCGCTCCCCGATGAGCGGCTCTTCCGGCGAGCCTCCCTGTGGCGGGACACCGCGCATGTTGCCGGGCCACCGCAAGGCTGCTCGGAGGCGGCTGGATGAGGCTGCCGAGCCCCAGCTCGAGGCTCAACGCCGGTGGAGTTTGGGAGGCGCAACGCCGACGAGGACAACGCAGCTCGCCCCATCTCGGCCGCACAATGTCCCGATGTTGGATCTGGTAGAGTTCCTCCCCGCCGCTGCCCACCTCGTCACCGGCGCATGGCCGCCTCGTCACCGACACTTGGTGCTCTTCCTCCGTGCTGCGTAGTGAGGAAAGGGGATGGGAATGGAGGTTTGCTTGGGAGTGTGTGGTGGGCGAGGAGAGAAAATGGATAAGGCAGCGGCGTGAGGACGATGGAAATGTTCGGGGCAGCCACCTCCTTTTCCGAACGAAAGGAATCGATGACATGGCTGCTTTGACATGCTTTAGGATCAGTGCTGACATCCTACGATCGAAAGGTCGTTCGGGGCGAGAGCGTAAAAGTTGGACGTTGGGAAGTTATTGATACCGTAAACAAAAACTTCCCTATCCGTTTCGTGGCACTGGTTTATCATCCTCGCCCATGCTTCTTCGGACGACGTCGCACTCATGCCATAACCAGCGATCGCAGTGCCGGCGACAAGGCAGAGCCCACGTACGTACAAGGAGGGTGGCGAGTGGCGACCAGTCACTCGGTCCCGGCCTCCTGGTGGCGACGGATAGCCCACGTAACGTGCAACATCACCGAGCGCGTCCACCAGTTGCCCGACCCGAACCGAACGATTTGCTCGTACGCAGCCCCGCCCGTGGGCACGCCGAGCCAACCACAGCCGCACCCCCTCCCTCCCCCGCCTCGCGTCCGTCGCGGCAGCCAGCAAAGAGCTCCCCCCAGTTCCCCGCCGAGAGCTCCCTGCCCCCAAAAATGCCCTCCGCCTCGCTCCTCCCCGCCACCTCCGCCGGGGCGCAGCTCTGCCCCACCCTAGCAACGCCCCGCGGCCGGCGCCGATGCTGCCGCGTCACGGCCGCCTCCGTCCCACCGCCTTCCGTCGGCCGCCGCGCCGTCTCCCTCGCCGGCGTCGCCGCCTGGCTCGCCACCACCGCCGGCCGTAAGCATTCTACAGTATTTCTTCGGGCACTTCGCGCGTGCTCGGTGTGCGATGTGAGTGACCAATTTGCCGTGTCACCGATGTTGCAGGGGCAGAAGCCAGTCCGTTCGACAACTACGTCAAGAAGTGCTAATCCGTCTCCCCATTTGGTTTGCGTTAACACCACCTTGAGGCTTCGTGCTGACATTCAATTGCTGCTGCTGCTAGGAAGAAGCTGGAGCCACTGGAGACGTACGTCCCGGCCGTGCTGCTGACCCAAGACCAGTTCAGGGATCTAGGTGAGGGTGATTTACAGTTGATAAATTTGGTACCCAAAGCACCGACTTGATCGGCACACTGGCTGTCCTGATTGAACATGTGCAAGAAAGTTATTCCAATTGCAAGTGCACGACTGTTTGAGCAACAATTAGCAGCTGGGTTCTTCATCTGCAACCGTACGGAATCAGTGTCAAATGTACAGTTTCGTTCAGAATTCTTTTGCAGGTCTACCACACATTATTCAATTATTATGTGCTTCTTCCAATGGAAATGGTCCTTTGAAACAAGCAGCATACAATTGCTAAGTACAACTCAATTATCTTAGATTCTACCTTTGTCAGATGGTTTTTAACCTTCATATGCTTCATTACAGAGAAATCCTTGGAATTCGAGAAGCCAAGGTTTGATGAGAGTAGATCATTGCTTCGCTCTGGTCCAGCATCATCTCTACGTATCAATATTCGGGCAGTAAGTCAATGATTTGGTGAATGTTAGCACATTACTAGCGCATTCATGTTTTTATGAATAGCTAGCCCTTCTACTTCTCAAGCTTCAGGTGTCCTAGGTCTTGAAATTTTATTGTTAGGCCATAGCATTATAGAGTATCCATATTTCGTAATTATGATTCCTTTATCTCTATCTATGGATACTGAAACTGTGTCGTAAACTTAATGTAGGTGGCACAATATGCTTCCAGTAATGGCCAAGGCAAAACTGCCTCTGATGCAGTGGATGAATGCTTACGGTAAATGACGCCCTTTTTAGAAGTACTTGCTTGTTTGACGAATGTATTGAGCTGTTATGCATGCTGTTTCCTAGAGCGTTGGAAGATCTCGACTCGCTGCTACTAAAGGCTTCACGGAAAGACTCGTCAGCATCTGTTGAAGTCATGAGGAGCAAAATCGCTGTAGCCCTTGGAGCACTGGACAAGTATTACCAAATGCAATATCTTTATCCATCTTGAAAGCAAAAGGAGTCATTACTCATACTTCTTTGTATTCCTGTCATTTCAGCCTCCTGCAAACCGTGCCGTCAGCCGTTATGGATAAAGGAAAGGCGATTGCTGATGCATACAGGACCCCTTCAGATGGTTATTATGAAGAGGGTAATGGCGCAGAGTTGGATCCCAGCCTGAAACAGCTGCAGGACATTCTATAATGCTGAATCTTGCTGAGGTTAACGCATCTTGTACTATTAAATTTCATCAGTATGATTAAATTGCAGAGTGGGACCAAGAATTTCGTAGCAGAACAATTACCTGTGGCAGTACTTCTAGAGTATATAGTATTACTTTTCATTATAGTAAACTGTACATCAGAACCCCTTTTTTCTAATGTTCTATACCTGACTGTCTGTATAAATTGAACGGAAGTTTGAGCATAATCCTAATTCTGGAGAACTGTATAGGCTCCTAGTATGAAACCATCACCCAAATATTGTAACGTGGAGATGACACTGCACAACAGTGCACTAGTGATCTGCACTCGCTGTAACTTGCATTCTCAAATTCCAAGCATTTATTTGCAATTTCCAATGGAGAGAACATAAGTGGATCTCAGAAGAAGGTTACATGCCATAGGGTCAACAAACTAATCTGATCATAACAGCTAATTTACAAGACCATATCGCACAGTTTGACCAACAGATCAATCGAAGTAACAAACACGAAAAAGCCCATTGTCAACTGCGTCAACACATAAACATTCTCCAAATTAAGCACACATTAACCAACAGAGAAACCAAGAGCAGGAGGGATAGAATTCCTGAGTAACCACATAAGAAAGAAGGAAGAACCACCGGTCTGTTGTCTATCGCCGCGTCGATGTACTTGGGGAAGGTGCATCGACAGTAGGTTGTGATGCAGCGGCGTCCTTGGTCGGAGAACGGCGCCACTGCCTCCACAGCCGCACGTTTAATGTCAATGGCGATGACGCAGGCCTTGTCATCTTCATCGTTCACCCTGGCCATCATGTAAACGAAGTCATCATCCTGCGTGCTCAGGGTTGGGCCGTAGTAAGCAAGCTTCTTCAGTTCCAATTGCTTGGTCTTGTCGTTCCACAGGTCTGGCAGCAAAGCCCGATAGCCAGGATCAACCGAGATGCCGGCGACATCGACCGTGAAGCGCCGGCGCCAATCGTCCCAAGACACCATCCTGGTAAACGTGGTGGCTATCCAGCCTTGGTCCCTCCCACCATCGCCGCCGTAGAAGTCGACGTCGACGAGCTTGATCAGGCCGTCGCAGCAGGTGACATCGCGGATATACTCGGGCAAATCTGCGCAGTAGAAAATGCCACCGTCCTCGTCGGTGGTGCGAACCCTTGGCTCAGGCAATGGGATGTACTGGATCACGGGATGCTCGTCGAACAGGTTGGTAACCAGAAGGATGCCCCAGATGATATTAACCCAGCCCAGCGAGTCTGCTCCCACGGTGATCTGCTTGCCGGTGTCGTGATCGTGATTACCCAGCAATAGCTTGTCACACTCCGATAGGCTCTGCGAGGCCCGCTTAGCAGTCCACGCCCGCGTCTCCGACGAGAAGAGGTGGGCGTCGAACTGCCATGAATCATCACCGGCGATGGGAACCCAGTTGAGATAGGCCACGGCGTAGTGCCCGCCGTGGGCGTCGCCACAGGGCAAGAGGCCGAACTCCTCGGCTACGAAGCCTCGGATACCGGGGTCCGGAAGTAGGTCCAGCGATGGCTTGCCCGGGCCAGGGCTCTTTTCACTATTTTAACCCTTTCAGGAAATTTTCGCATAAAATGACTTCCACACAAAACTATTTCGTGATCTAACCCTTTTGATAACGCCATAAGCCATGACGTTTCTTTTCTATTTAGAAACGCCGAACTAGCTAGTGTTGTTGACCTGATCAAGACGCTACGTGGCAGGGCAGAAACGCCAAAGTATACAGCGTTGCTAGAAACGCCAAGGGTGCTTGACGTTACTGCCCAAGCATGAAACGCCAAAGGGTTTGGCGTTTCAACTAGCTTATCCATATTGCCACTTATTTATGAAGTGAAGCAACGCTAGCTAGCTCGGCGTTTCTAAATAGAGAGGAAAAGCCACGGTCTATGGCGTTATCAAAAGGATTAGATTGTGAAATAGTTTTACTTGAAGTTTATTTTGTGCGAAAGTTTTCTGAAAAGGTCAAAATAGTGAAAAAGGCCCCGGGCCAGCTCGGTAGACAAAATACTCGTAGCGGCACCCAAGCGGAGCTTAAAGTTACGCTGAAGAGAACGAGGGCTTCCTCCGCGTTGATGACCGAGGCCTCTTAGTGGCTGTAGGAGTGATCATCGTCGTCGTCCTCCTTGACACCGGGGCAGTGGACGGTGAAGTAGGAGACGCCCGGCGGATCCACGAGCCAGAAGGACAGCGCCACGGCCTGGCCGTCACTCATCTTGGACTCGGCGGTGGTGGCGTTCCGGCGGTCGGAGATGTACGACAGTTGCTACAGTAAAACCCAGTCGCGGGAGCAGGGGCGCCGGGAGGTGGAGGTGGAGTCGGCGTGTGATGGTTCATGCTGAAGGAAATATGCCCTAGAGGCAATAATAAAGTTATTATTTATTTCCTTATAATCATGATAAATGTTTATTATTCATGCTAGAATTGTATTAACCGGAAACATAATACATGTGTGAATACATAGACAAACAAAGTGTCACTAGTATGCCTCTACTTGACTAGCTCGTTAATCAAAGATGGTTATGTTTCCTAACCATGAACAATGAGTTGTTATTTGATTAACGAGGTCACATCATTAGTTGAATGATCTGATTGACATGACCCATTCCATTAGCTTAGCACCTGATCGTTTAGTATGTTGCTATTGCTTTTCTTCATGACTTATACATGTTCCTATGACTATGAGATTATGCAACTCCCGTTTGCCGGAGGAACACTTTGGGTGCTACCAAACGTCACAACGTAACTGGGTGATTATAAAGGAGCATTACAGGTGTCTCCAAAGGTAGATGTTGGGTTGGCGTATTTCGAGATTAGGATTTGTCACTCCGATTGTCGGAGAGGTATCTCTGGGCCCTCTCGGTAATACACATCACATAAGCCTTGCAAGCATTACAACTAATATGTTAGTTGTGAGATGATGTATTACGGAACGAGTAAAGAGACTTGCCGGTAACGAGATTGAACTAGGTATTGGATACCGACGATCGAATCTCGGGCAAGTAACATACCGATGACAAAGGGAACAACGTATGTTGTTATGCGGTCTGACCGATAAAGATCTTCATAGAATATGTAGGAGCCAATATGGGCATCCAGGTCCCGCTATTGGTTATTGACCGGAGACATGTCTTGGTCATGTCTACATTGTTCTCAAACCCGTAGGGTCTGCACGCTTAAGGTTACGATGACAGTTACATTATGAGTTTATGCATTTTGATGTACCAAAGGTTGTTCAGAGTCCCGGATGTGATCACGGACATGACGAGGAGTCTCGAAATGATCGAGACGTAAAGATTGATATATTGGAAGCCTATGTTTGGACATCGGAAGTGTTCCGGGTGAAATCGGGATTTTACCGGGTTATCGGGAGGTTACCGGAACCCCCCGGGAGCCATATGGGCCTTCATGGGCCTTAGTGGAAAGGAGAAAGGGGCAGCCCAAGGGGGATGCGCACCTCCCCCCTCCCCTAGTCCTATTAGGACTAGGAGAGGTGGCCGGCCACCCCTCTCCCCCTTTCCCCCTTGGGAATCCTAGTTGGAATAGGATTGGGGGGGGGGAGTCCTACTCCCGGAAGGAGTAGGACTCCTCCTGCACCCTCTCCCTGGCCGGCGCCCCCCTCCCCCCTTGGCTCCTTTATATACTGAGGTATAGGCACCCTAGAACACACAAGTTGATCCACGTGATCTATTCCTTAGCCGTGTGCGGTGCCCCCTGCCACCATATACCTCGATAATACTGTAGCGGAGTTTAGACGAAGCCCTGCTGCTGTAGTTCATCAAGATCGTCACCACGCCGTCGTGCTGACGAAACTCTACCCCGACACTTTGCTGGATCGGAGTCCGGGGATCGTCATCGAGCTGAACGTGTGCTCGAACTCGGAGGTGCCGTAGTTTCGGTACTTGATCGGTTGGATCGTGAAGACGTACGACTACTTCCTCTACGTCGTGTCATCGCTTCCGCAATCGGTCTGCGTTGGGTACGTAGACAACACTCTCCCCCTCGTTGCTATGCATCACATGATCTTGCGTGTGCGTAGGAAATTTTTTGAAATTACTACGAAACCCAACAGTGGTATCAGAGCCTAGGTTATTTATGTTGATGTTATATGCACGAGTAGAACACAAGTGAGTTGTGGACGATACAAGTCATACTGCCTACCAGCATGTCATACTTTGGTTCGGCGGTATTGTTGGACGAGACGACCCGGACCAACCTTACGCGTACGCTTACGCGAGACCGGTTCCCTCGACGTGCTTTGCACAGAGATGGCTTGCGGGCGACTGTCTCTCCAACTTTAGTTGAACCAAGTATGGCTACGCCCGGTCCTTGCGAAGGTTAAAACGGAGTCTATTTGACAAACTATCGTTGTGGTTTTGATGCGTAGGTGAGATTGGTTCTTACTTAAGCCCGTAGCAGCCACGTAAAACTTGCAACAACAAAGTAGAGGACGTCTAACTTGTTTTTGCAGGGCATGTTGTGATGTGATATGGTCAAGGCATGATGCTGAATTTTATTGTATGAGATGATCGTGTTTTGTAACCGAGTTATCGGCAACTGGCAGGAGCCATATGGTTGTCGCTTTATTGTATGCAATGCAATCGCAATGTAATGCTTTACTTTATTACTAAACGGTAGTGATAGTCGTGGAAGCATAAGATTGGCGAGACGACAACGATGCTACGATGGAGATCAAGGTGTCGCGCCGGTGACGATGGTGATCATGACGGTGCTTCGGAGATGGAGATCACAAGCACAAGATGATGATGGCCATATCATATCACTTATATTGATTGCATGTGATGTTTATCTTTTTATGCATCTTATCTTGCTTTGATTGACGGTAGCATTATAAGATGATCTCTCACTAAAATTATCAAGAAGTGTTCTCCCTGAGTATGCACCGTTGCCAAAGTTCGTCGTGCCCAGACACCAGGTGATGATCGGGTGTGATAAGCTCTACGTCCATCTACAACGGGTGCAAGCCAGTTTTGCACACGCAGAATACTCAGGTTAAACTTGACGAGCCTAGCATATGCAGATATGGCCTCGGAACACGGAGACCGAAAGGTCGAGCGTGAATCATATAGTAGATATGATTAACATAAACGATGTTCACCATTGAAAACTACTCCATCTCACGTGATGATCGGTTATGGTTTAGTTGATTTGGATCACGTAATCACTTAGAAGATTAGAGGGATGTCTATCTAAGTGGGAGTTCTTAAGTAATATGATTAACTAAACCTAAATTTATCATGAACTTAGTACCTGATAGTATCTTGCTTGTTTATGTTGATTGTAGATAGATGGCTCGTGCTGTTGTTCCGTTGAATTTTAATGCGTTCCTTGAGAAAGCAAAGTTGAAAGATGATGGTAGCAATTACACGGACTGGGTCCGTAACTTGAGGATTATCCTCATTGCTGCACAGAAGAATTACGTCCTGGAAGCACCGCTGGGTGCTAGGCCTGCTGCTGGAGCAACACCAGACGTTATGAACGTCTGGCAGAGAAAAGCTGATGACTACTCGATAGTTCAGTGTGCCATGCTTTACGGCTTAGAATCGGGACTTCAACGACGTTTTGAACGTCATGGAGCATATGAGATGTTCCAGGAGTTGAAGTTAATATTTCAAGCAAATGCCCGAATTGAGAGATATGAATTCTCCAATAAGTTCTATAGCTGCAAGATGGAGGAGAACAGTTCTGTCAGTGAGCATATACTCAAAATGTCTGGGTATAATAATCACTTGATTCAATTGGGAGTTAATCTTCCGGATGATTGCGTCATTGACAGAATTCTCCAATCACTGCCACCAAGCTACAAGAGCTTCGTGATGAACTATAATATGCAAGGGATGAACAAGACTATTCCCGAGCTCTTCGCAATGCTGAAAGCTGCGGAGGTAGAAATCAAAAAGGAGCATCAAGTGTTGATGGTTAACAAAACCACTAGTTTCAAGAAAAAGGGCAAAGGGAAGAAGAAGGGGAACTTCAAGAAGAACGGCAAACAAGTTGCTGCTCAGGAGAAGAAACCCAAGTCTGGACCTAAGCCTGAAACTGAGTGCTTCTACTGCAAGCAGACTGGTCACTGGAAGCGGAACTGCCCCAAGTATTTGGCGGATAAGAAGGATGGCAAGGTGAACAAAGGTATATGTGATATACATGTTATTGATGTGTACCTTACTAGAGCTCGCAGTAGCACCTGGGTATTTGATACTGGTTCTGTTGCTAATATTTGCAACTCGAAACAGGGACTACAGAATAAGCGGGCACTGGCAAAGGACGAGGTGACGATGCGTGTGGGAAACGGTTCCAAAGTCGATGTGATCGCGGTCGGCACGCTACCTCTACATCTACCTTCGGGATTAATATTAGACCTAAATAATTGTTATTTGGTGCCAGCGTTGAGCATGAACATTATATCTGGATCTTGTTTAATGCGAGACGGTTATTCATTTAAATCAGTGAATAATGGTTGTTCTATTTATATGAGTAATATCTTTTATGGTCATGCACCCTTGAAGAGTGGTCTATTCTTATTGAATCTCGATAGTAGTAATACACATATTCATAATGTTGAAGCCAAAAGATGCAGAGTTGATAATGAAAGTGCAACTTATTTGTGGCACTGTCGTTTAGGTCATATCGGTATAAAGCGCATGAAGAAACTCCATACTGATGGACTTTTGGAACCACTTGATTATGAATCACTTGGTACTTGCGAACCGTGCCTCATGGGCAAGATGACTAAAACACCGTTCTCCGGTACTATGGAGAGAGCAACAGATTTGTAGGAAATCATACATACCGATGTATGTGGTCCGATGAATATTGAGGCTCGTGGCGGATATCGTTATTTTCTCACCTTCACAGACGATTTAAGCAGATATGGGTATATCTACTTAATGAAACATAAGTCTGAAACATTTGAAAAGTTCAAAGAATTTCAGAGTGAAGTTGAAAATCATCGTAACAAGAAAATAAAGTTTCTACGATCTGATCGTGGAGGAGAATATTTGAGTTACGAGTTTGGTGTACATTTGAAAAACTGTGGAATAGTTTCGCAACTCACGCCACCCGGAACACCAAAGCGTAATGGTGTGTCCGAACGTCGTAATCGTACTTTACTGGATATGGTGCGATCTATGATGTCTCTTACTGATTTACCGCTATCGTTTTGGGGTTATGCTCTAGAGACGGCCGCATTCACGTTAAATAGGGCACCATCAAAATCCGTTGAGACGACGCCTTATGAACAGTGGTTTGGCAAGAGACCAAAGTTGTCGTTTCTTAAAGTTTGGGGCTGCGATGCTTATGTGAAAAAGCTTCAACCTGATAAGCTCGAACCCAAATCGGAGAAATGTGTCTTCATAGGATACCCAAAGGAAACTGTTGGGTACACCTTCTATCACAGATCCAAAGGCAAGACATTCGTTGCCAAGAATGGATCCTTTTAGAGAAGGAGTTTCTCTCGAAAGAAGTGAGTGGGAGGAAAGTAGAACTTGACGAGGTAACTGTACCTGCTCCCTTACTAGAAAGTAGTTCATCACAGAAAACTGTTTCAGTGACACCTACACCAGTTAGTGAGGAAGCCAATGATAATGATCATGAAACTTCAGATCAAGATACTACTGAACCTCGTAGATCAACCAGAGTAAGATCCGCACCAGAGTGGTACGGTAATCCTGTTCTGGAAGTCATGATACTAGATCATGATGAACCTACAAACTATGAAGAAGCGATAGTGAGCCCAGATTTCGCAAAATGGCTTGAAGCCATGAAATCTGAGATGGGATCCATGTATGAGAACAAAGTATGGACTTTGGTTGACTTGCCCGATGATTGGCAAGCAGTTGATAATAAATGGATCTTCAAGAAGAAGACTGACGCTGATGGTAATGTTACTGTCTACAAAGCTCGACTTGTCGCGAAAGGTTTTCGACAAGTTCAAGGGGTTGACTACGATGAGACTTTCTCACCTGTAGCGATGCTTAAGTCTGTCCGAATCATGTTAGCGATTGCCGCATTTTATGATTATGAAATTTGGCAGATGGATGTCAAAACTGCATTCCTGAATGGATTTCTGGAAGAAGAGTTGTATATGATGCAACCGGAAGGTTTTGTCGATCCAAAGGGAGCTAACAAAGTGTGCAAGCTCCAGCGATCCATTTATGGACTGGTGCAAGCCTCTCGGAGTTGGAATAAACGCTTTGATAGTGTGATCAAAGCATTTGGTTTTATACAGACTTTCGGAGAAGCCTGTATTTACAAGAAAGTGAGTGGGAGCTCTGTACCATTTCTAATATTATATGTGGATGACATATTGCTGATTGGAAATGATATAGAATTTCTGGATAGCATAAAGGGATACTTGAATAAAAGTTTTTCAATGAAAGACCTCGGTGAAGCTGCTTACATATTAGGCATTAAGATCTATAGAGATAGATCAAGACGCTTAATTGGACTTTCACAAAGCACATACCTTGATAAAGTTTTGAAGAAGTTCAAAATGGATCAAGCAAAGAAAGGATTCTTGCCTGTGTTACAAGGTGTGAAGTTGAGTAAGACTCAATGCCCGACCACTGCAGAAGATAGAGAGAATATGAAAGATGTTCCCTATGCATCAGCCATAGGCTCTATCATGTATGCAATGCTGTGTACCAGACCTGATGTGTGCCTTGCTATAAGTTTAGCAGGGAGGTACCAAAGTAATCCAGGAGTGGATCACTGGACAGCGGTCAAGAACATCCTGAAATACCTGAAAAGGACTAAGGATATGTTTCTCATATATGGAGGTGACAAAGAGCTCACCGTAAAAGGTTACGTTGATGCAAGCTTTGACACAGATCCGGACGATTCTAAATCGCAAACCGGATACGTGTTTACATTAAACGGTGGAGCCGTCAGTTGGTGCAGTTCTAAACAAAGCGTCGTAGCAGGATCTACATGTGAAGCGGAGTACATAGCTGCTTCGGAAGCAGCGAACGAAGGAGTCTGGATGAAGGAGTTCATATCCGATCTAGGTGTCATACCTAATGCATTGGGTCCAATGAAAATCTTTTGTGACAATACTGGTGCAATTGCCTTGGCAAAAGAATCTAGATTTCACAAAAGGACCAAACACATCAAGAGACGCTTCAACTCCATCCGGGATCTGGTCCAGGTGGGAGACATAGAGATTTGCAAGATACATACGGATCTGAATGTTGCAGACCCGTTGACTAAGCCTCTTCCACGAGCAAAACATGATCAGCACCAAGGCTCCATGGGTGTTAGAATCATTACAGTGTAATCTAGATTATTGACTCTAGTGCAAGTGGGAGACTGAAGGAAATATGCCCTAGAGGCAATAATAAAGTTATTATTTATTTCCTTATAATCATGATAAATGTTTATTATTCATGCTAGAATTGTATTAACCGGAAACATAATACATGTGTGAATACATAGATAAACAAAGTGTCACTAGTATGCCTCTACTTGACTAGCTCGTTAATCAAAGATGGTTATGTTTCCTAACCATGAACAATGAGTTGTTATTTGATTAACGAGGTCTATGGCGTTATCAAAAGGATTAGATTGTGAAATAGTTTTACGTGAAGTTTATTTTGTGCGAAAGTTTTCTGAAAAGGTCAAAATAGTGAAAAAGGCCCCGGGCTAGCTCGGTAGACAAAATACTCGTAGCGGCACCCAAGCGGAGCTTAAAGTTACGCTGAAGAGAACGAGGGCTTCCTCCGCGTTGATGACCGAGGCCTCTTAGTGGCTGTAGGAGTGATCATCGTCGTCGTCCTCCTTGATACCGGGGCAGTGGAAGGTGAAGTAGGAGACGCCCGGCGGATCCACGAGCCAGAAGGACAGCGCCACGGCCTGGCCGTCACTCATCTTGGACTCGGCGGTGGTGGCGTTCCGGCGGTCGGAGATGTACGACAGTTGCTACAGTAAAACCCAGTCGCGGGAGCAGGGGCGCCGGGAGGTGGAGGTGGAGTCGGCGTGTGATGGTTCATGCTGAAGGAAATATGCCCTAGAGGCAATAATAAAGTTATTATTTATTTCCTTATAATCATGATAAATGTTTATTATTCATGCTAGAATTGTATTAACCGGAAACATAATACATGTGTGAATACATAGACAAACAAAGTGTCACTAGTATGCCTCTACTTGACTAGCTCGTTAATCAAAGATGGTTATGTTTCCTAACCATGAACAATGAGTTGTTATTTGATTAACGAGGTCACATCATTAGTTGAATGATCTGATTGACATGACCCATTCCATTAGCTTAGCACCCGATCGTTTAGTATGTTGCTATTGCTTTTCTTCATGACTTATACATGTTCCTATGACTATGAGATTATGCAACTCCCGTTTGCCGGAGGAACACTTTGGGTGCTACCAAACGTCACAACGTAACTGGGTGATTATAAAGGAGCATTACAGGTGTCTCCAAAGGTAGATGTTGGGTTGGCGTATTTCGAGATTAGGATTTGTCACTCCGATTGTCGGAGAGGTATCTCTGGGCCCTCTCGGTAATACACATCACATAAGCCTTGCAAGCATTACAACTAATATGTTAGTTGTGAGATGATGTATTACGGAACGAGTAAAGAGACTTGCCGGTAACGAGATTGAACTAGGTATTGGATACCGACGATCGAATCTCGGGCAAGTAACATACCGATGACAAAGGGAACAACGTATGTTGTTATGCGGTCTGACCGATAAAGATCTTCATAGAATATGTAGGAGCCAATATGGGCATCCAGGTCCCGCTATTGGTTATTGACCGGAGACATGTCTTGGTCATGTCTACATTGTTCTCGAACCCGTAGGGTCTGCACGCTTAAGGTTACGATGACAGTTACATTATGAGTTTATGCATTTTGATGTACCGAAGGTTGTTCAGAGTCCCGGATGTGATCACAGACATGACGAGGAGTCTCGAAATGATCGAGACGTAAAGATTGATATATTGGAAGCCTATGTTTGGACATCGGAAGTGTTCCGGGTGAAATCGGGATTTTACCGGGTTATCGGGAGGTTACCGGAACCCCCCGGGAGCCATATGGGCCTTCATGGGCCTTAGTGGAAAGGAGAAAGGGGAAGCCCAAGGGGGCTGTGCACCTCCCCCCTCCCCTAGTCCTATTAGGACTAGGATAGGTGGCCGGCCACCCCTCTCCCCCTTTCCCCCTTGGGAATCCTAGTTGGAATAGGATTGGGGGGGGGAGTCCTACTCCCGGAAGGAGTAGGACTCCTCCTGCACCCTCTCCCTGGCCGGCGCCCCCCTCCCCCCTTGGCTCCTTTATATACTGAGGTAGAGGCACCCTAGAACACACAAGTTGATCCACGTGATCTATTCCTTAGCCGTGTGCGGTGCCCCCTGCCACCATATACCTCGATAATACTGTAGCGGAGTTTAGACGAAGCCCTGCTGCTGTAGTTCATCAAGATCGTCACCACGCCGTCGTGCTGACGAAACTCTGCCCCGACACTTTGCTGGATCGGAGTCCGGGGATCGTCATCGAGCTGAACGTGTGCTCGAACTCGGAGGTGCCGTAGTTTCGGTACTTGATCGGTTGGATCGTGAAGACGTACGACTACTTCCTCTACGTCGTGTCATCGCTTCCGCAGTCGGTCTGCGTTGGGTACGTAGACAACACTCTCCCCCTCGTTGCTATGCATCACATGATCTTGCGTGTGCGTAGGAAAATTTTTGAAATTACTACGGAACCCAACACATGCAGGGTCAGGGGCCGGAAGGAAGCGGCGGGCCGGCGGAACGACATGGACCTGGATGCTGAACGATGCGGCGCCGCGTTGGGTGGACTGGACGCCTGGATGCCGGAATGGAGCGGACGAACTGTGTTGGCGCGTTTGCGAGTTGTGACGGCGGTGTACTATATGTGCTACGGACTACGGTACGTGCGTGCGCCTGTAGTGATCTGACCTCAATCGGTTAAATCTCTATGCATAAGTGTCATCTATGGATCGGTAATGCTGACACACACAGTGCTTGAGGGATTTATAACAAAGTGCAGTCACACACTTAATACATCGATAGTCTCAAAAAAGAACTTATTATAATAATATGGCTTAAGGCCATCTAAATATGATAACAACGGAAGGCTTTGAAGATATAGTGAGTCCATCAACTCCAACGGCATAGCTGAGTGCACGACAACGACCTACCACAGCTTACACTTCGTCAGTAAAGTCTGCAACATAATACATTGCAGCCCGAAAATGGGTCAGCACATGAAATATGCTGGCAAAATAACACTATAGAGCAATGAACAACATATATGCTAACACTACATGCATATATGGCTGGCGGAGGATCTATGATTATTATGTTTTTGCGAAAAGCCATTTTTTTCCTACAACAAAGAAATATTTTTTTAACTATCATGGTAGTTGATAAACATTGAGAAGGTTCCTCCAACTCAATCTCAACTAACCAATATTAAGAACCGAACAATTTACTTTAGAGTGATGAGATCAAAACAATAATTTAAGAACCAGATACTCAAGATGTCCATAACCGGGGACACGGCTAACCATGATTAGTTTGTACACTCTGAAGATGTTTGCTCACTTTTCCCCACAAGACTCGATCTCCTTCGTTGGATTTCTCGCACTACAAGGTGTTTGAGAAACGGATGACCGAGACACGGTCTTTCTGAAGCATTAACTCTTTACTCTGGGTAGACAATATCACCTACATCCCCTACATCTGCTAGCCTACCACTGAAAGAGGTCACACAACATACTCAACTATGCCAGAGCCCATAATGGCTTGTGGATGCACACGGAAGTTTCTAGCATGAATAATCTTATGATCCCATTGAGTCTAGATGGCGAACCGTAGGATGATCACACAGGTACTCCGGGATATCCTAGGACAACACTGGATTCTCCAGGTGCCCGCAACCAATCCACCCAGATGTGTATTAAAGTAGCCACCTTAAGTTAACCATTAACATCTCTCGCATCTGTCATGGATCAGTCAACCAAACCACGTCTACGAGCAAAGCATAGCAGTAATAGCATAACGTAGAAGTAACTCCCACGGTTTGATATAAAAGTCAATAGGTTCTACCTCATCATCTACTTCTCAAACCCACATATTAATCAGATCCTACTCATGCAATGTTTGAGGGTTGAGACTAATGCATAAAAACTGGGTAACAAAGGGATATGATCAAAGTGTTACTTGCCTTGCTAACGATCCGCAAACACTAGAGACTCGTAGTAGCACGCTTCGCACTCCGGAAATTCTATCGCAAACAAAAAATAGCATACATAAGCACTCAAGCATAGATGCAAGGGTAAAACTCAGATGAGAAATTCCAAACTGAAAGTTCAACTAAAGTGCTTTGATTTGCAAAAAGAATCAATCAAATTGAAGCTACGAAACTCAAACTACGATCGAAAAAAGTTCGAAAACAAATCTGCTTGAAACCAAATTTTAATTTGTCAAAACCATGTTCAAGTTGGTTAACTGGAAAGAGAGGTTCGAGATGAAGATTTTGGCATTGGTTTCACTGGATTTGGACGAACTGTTAAAAAGTTGCGAGGGTTTGAAGATCAGGGGTTAATCCGCGATAAAAATAATCACGGATAGGTCCTTGGCCGAAAATAAAATAAAAAGAAAAGACTAACGAACGGACGTTCATTCTCAGGGATAAACGAACGAACACGATCACGAACAGAAGCGTTCGGGCGAATGTCCACTAAATAAAACCACTCGGAGAAAAACCGGAAAAACCGAGAAAACCCTAATACTAAAAAAACGATTTAGACCTAAACCGAAAAAACCGGGGCGGTTTTTATACCGCTCAATGGCGGCGGGTCAACGACGGCGGCGGTGCGGCAACGGCGAGGCGGGGCAGCGACAACAGCGAGGCGGGATAGCGGCTCGGTGCGGCGGCGCGGTGGGGCACGACGCGAGGCGGCGGCAGCAGCGGCGGCGGCGGTAGCTTCTAGCGGCGGCGGCAACTAAAGGCGACGGCAGCACGGCTAGGTGGGAGGAGGCAGTGGGCCTCGGCCCTATTTAAAGGCCGGGGGGCGAGGCGGCTTGGGGCGGGGGTCGCCGGGAGGAGGAGTCCTCCCCGAACTCGGTTGCGGCGGCGTGTGCCGGACGGACTCCCGCCCGGAGTCGTCGGGGCGAGGGGGGTGGGCTGCGGCCGCTGCCTGGCTTGGCTGGTCCTTTGGCCCAGTCGGGCGCGTGATTTTTTTTATAAAAAAACAATCCGCCAAAGAAAAATCCTATATATATATATAATCTAAAAATGCAAAAAACAATTTTGACCGTCTAAATAAAATATTTAGAATAAAGTGAACATTTTTCTGGCCTAAAAATGCAATTTTGAAAATGCATATTTTTCTAATTCAAATAAATCTTGAATAAAATCCAAATAAAATATTTATTGGATTTTAACATTTTCCCTCCAATATTTATTTTATTTTGGAGAAGTCATTTTATCTCCTCTCATTTATTTTGATATTTGAAATATTCGGAGAGAAAAGTATTAGAACAATAACGATCCTCTTTTCAAATTTTGAGAAAAATTCAAATATGAAAATAATGAAATCCTCAACTCTCTCCGTGGGTCCTTGAGTTGCTTAGGATTTTCTAGGATTGCAAACGAACTGCAAATAAAATATGATATGCATATGATGACCTATGTATAACATCCAAATTGAAAAATTGGGATGTTACAAACCTACCCCACTTAAGATGAATCTCGCCATCGAGATTCGGGTTGGCTAGAAAATAGGTGTGTGTGGTCTTTCCGTAGGTCTTCCTCCCATTCCCAGGTGGCTTCATCCTCAGTATGGTGGCTCCACTGAACTTTGCAAAACTTAATAACTTTGCTGCGCATAACTCGGCTGGCAAACTCGAGAATCTTGATGGGTTTCTCCTCGTAGGTCAAATCACTATCCAACTGAATTGCTTCTAGGGGCACTGTATCTCTCAGAGGAATATCGGCCATCTCTGCATGACACTTCTTCAACTGGAAAACGTGAAACACATCATGAACTCTTGATAGTCCTTCGGGTAACTCCAACTTGTAGGTCACTTCTCCCATACGCTCCAAAACTTGGTATGGTCCTACAAATTTCGGGGCTAACTTTCCCTTAACTCCAAAGCGTTTAACTCCTTGCAGAGGTGACACGCGAAGATATGCTCTGTCTCCGATTTCATAGACTACCTCCTTGCGTTTTGAGTCTGCATAACTCTTCTGCCTAGACTGAGCTATCTTCAGTCTATCTCGAATCAACTTAACCTTCTCTTCTGACTCTTTGATCAAATCTGGTCCAAACAACTAACGGTCTCCAACTTCATCCCACATTAACGGTGTCCTACACCTTCTCCCATACAAAGCCTCAAAAGGTGCCATCTTCAAACTGGCTTGATAACTGTTGTTGTATGAGAACTCCACGTACGGCAAATTATCATCCCAACTGGATCCATAATCTAATGCACAGGCTCTCAACATGTCCTCCAAAATCTGATTGACTCTTTCAGTCTGTCCATTGATACGTCTCCAACGTATCTATAATTTTTGATTGTTCCATGCTATTATATTATCTGTTTTGGATGTTACTGGGCTTATTTACACACTTTTATATTATTTTTGGGACTAACCTACTAACCCAAGGCCCAGTGCAAATTGTTGTTTTTATTGCCTATTTCAGTGTTTCATAGAAAAGGAATATCAAACGGAATCCAAACGGAACAAAACCTTCGGGAGAGTTATTTTTGGAACAAACGTGATCCAGGGGACTTGGAGTGGACGTCAAGAAATCAACGAGGAGGCCACGAGGCAGGGAGGTGCGCTTGCTGAAGGAAATATGCACTAGAGGCAATAATAAAGTTATTATATATTTCCTTATTTCATGATAAATGTTTATTATTCATGCTAGAATTGTATTAACCGGAAACATAATACATGTGTGAATACATAGACAAACATAGTGTCACTAGTATGCCTCTACTTGACTAGCTCGTTGATCAAATATGGTTATGTTTCCTAACCATAGACATGAGTTATCATTTGATAAAAGGGATCACATCATTAGAAGAATGATGTTATTGACTTGACCCATTCCGTTAGCTTAGCACTTGATCGTTTTAGTTTACTGCTATTGCTTTCTTCATGACTTATACATGTTCCTATGACTATGAGATTATGCAACTCCCGATTACCGGAGGAACACTTTGTGTGCTACCAAACGTCACAACATAACTGGGTGATTATAAAGGTGCTCTACAGGTGTCTCCGATGGTACTTGTTGAGTTGGCATAGATCAAGATTAGGATTTGTCACTCCGATTGTCGGAGAGGTATCTCTGGGCCCTCTCGATAATGCACATCATTATAAGCCTTGCAAGCAATGTGACTAAGGAGTTAGTTGTGGGATGTTGCATTACGAAACGAGTAAAGAGACTTGCCGGTAACGAGATTGAACTTGGTATTGAGATACCGACGATCGAATCTCGGGCAAGTAACATACCGATGACAAAGGGAACAACCTATGTTGTTATGCGGTTTGACCGATGAAGATCTTCATAGAATATGTAGGAACCAATATGAGCATCCAGGTTCCGCTATTGGTTATTGACCGGAGACATGTCTCGGTCATGTCTACATAGTTCTCGAACCCGTATTGTCCGCACGCTTAAAGTTCTGTGACGATCGGTATTATGAGTTTTTGTGTTTTGATGTACCGAAGGTAGTTCGGAGTCCCGGATATGATCACGGACATGACGAGGAGTCTCGAAATGGTCGAGACGTAAAGATCGATATATTGGATGACTATGTTCAGACACCGGAAGTGTTTCGGGAGGTTTCGGACATTTACCAGAGTACTGGGGGGTTATCAAACCCCCCGGGGAGTATATTGGGCCTAATGGGCCTTAGTGGGATAAGAGGAAGGGCGGCCAAGGGCAGCCGCGCCCCCCCTCCCCCTCTAGTCCGAATTGGACAAGGAGGGGGGCGGCGCCCCCTTTCCTTCTCTTCCTCTCTCCCTTCCTTTCTCCTCCCCCCCTTGGCGCGCCCTCCTCCTTGGACGGCCGCCTCCCCCTAGCTCCTTTATATACGGGGGCAGGGGGCACCCCATAGACACAACAATTGATCTGTTGATCTCTTAGCCGTGTGCGGTGCCCCCCTCCACCATAATCCACCTCGGTTATATCGTAGCGGTGCTTAGGCGAAGCCTTGCGTCGGTAGCTTCATCAACATCGTCACCACGCCGTCGTGCTGACGAAACTCTTCCCGGAGCTCTACTGGATCGTGAGTTCGCGGGACGTCACCGAGCTGAACGTGTGCTGAACACGGAGGTGCCGTACGTTCCGTGCTGAGGATCGGTCGATCGTGAAGACGTACGACTACATCAATCGCGTTGTTGTAAACGCTTCTGCTTAATGGTCTACGAGGGTACGTGGACGACACACTCCCCTCTCGTGGCTATGCATCACCATGATATTGCGTGTGCGCAGGAATTTTTTTGAAATTACTACGTTCCCCAACAGTGGCATCCGAGCCAGGTTTATGCGTAGATGTAATATGCACGAGTAGAACACATGTGAGTTGTGGGCGATACAAGTCATACTGCTTACCAGCATGTCATACTTTGGTTCAGCGGTATTGTTGGATGAAGCGGCCCGGACCGACATTACGCGTACGCTTACACGAGACTGGTTCTACCGACGTGCTTTGCACACAGGTGGCTGGCGGGTGTCAGTTTCTCCAACTTTAGTTGAACCGAGTGTGGCTACGCCCGGTCCTTGAGAAGGTTAAAACATCACTAACTTGACAAACTATCGTTGTGGTTTTGATGCGTAGGTAAGAAGGTTCTTGCTCAGCCCGTAGCAGCCACGTAAAACTTGCAACAACAAAGTAGAGGACATATAACTTGTTTTTGCAGGGCATATTGTGATGTGATATGGTCAAGGCATGATGCTATACTTTATTGTATGAGATGATCATGTTTTGTAACGGAGTTATCGGCAACTGGCAGGAGCCATATGGTTGTCGCTTTATTGTATGCAATGCAATCACCCTGTAATTGCTTTACTTTATCACTAAGCGGTAGCGATAGTCGTAGAAGCAATAGTTGGAGAGACGACAACGATGCTATGATGGAGATCAAGGTGTCGCGCTGGTGACGATGGTTATCATGACGGTGCTTTGGAGATGGAGATCAAAGGCACAAGATGATGATGGCCATATCATATCACTTATATTGATTGCATGTGATGTTTATCCTTATTGCATCTTATTCTGTTTTGTTTGACGGTAGCATTATAAGATGATCTCTCACTAAATTTCAAGGTAAAAGTGTTCTCCCTGAGTATGCACCGTTGCCAAAGTTCGTCGTGCCGAGACACCACGTGATGATCGGGTGTGATAAGCTCAACGTTAATCTACAGCGGGTGTAAGACAGTTTTACACACGCAAAATACTCAGGTTAAACATGACGAGCCTAGCATATGCAGATATGGCCTCGGAACACTGAGACCAAAAGGTCGAGTGTGAATCATATAGTAGATATGATCAACAAAGTGATGTTCACCATTGAAAACTACTCCATTTCACGTGATGATCGGTTATAATTTAGTTGATATGGATCACGTGATTACTTAGATGATTAGAGGGATGTCTATCTAAGTGGCTCTGGGAGTTCTTAAGTAATTTGATTAATTGAACTTAAATTTATCATGAACTTAGTACCTGATAGTATTTTGCTTGTCTATGTTATTGTAGATAGATGGCCTGTGCTGTTGTTCCGTTGAATGTTAATGCGTTCCTTGAGAAAACAAAGTTGAAAGATGATGGAAGAAATTACATGGACTGGGTCCGTAACTTGAGGATTATCCTCATTGCTACACAAAAGAATTACGTCCTGGAAGCACCGCTGGGTGCCAAACCCGCTCCAGGAGCAACGCCAGATGTTATAAACGTCTGGCAGAGCAAAGCTAATGACTACTAGATAGTTCAGTGTGCCATGCTTTACGGCTTAGAACCGGGACTTCAACGATGTTTTAAACGTCATGGAGCATATGAGATGTTACAGGAGTTGAAGTTAATATTTCAAGCAAATGCCTGGATTGAGAGATATGAAGTCTCCAATAAGTTCTACAGCTGCAAGATGGAGGAGAATAGTTCTGTCAGTGAACATATACTCAGAATGTCAGGGTACCATAATCACTTGACTCAGCTGGGAGTTAATCTTCCGGTTGATAGTGTCATTGACAGAGTTCTTCAATCACTGCCACCAAGCTACAAGAGCTTCGCGATGAACTATAATATGCAAGGGATGGATAAGACGATTCCCAAGCTCTTCGTAATGCTAAAGGCTGCGGAGGTAGAAATCAAGAAAGAGCATCAAGTATTGATGGTTAACAAGACCACCAGTTTCAAGAAAAAGGGTAAAGGGAAGAAGAAAGTGAACTTTAAGAAGAACGGCAAACAAGTTGCTTCTCAAGAGAAGAAACCCAAGTCTGGACCAAAGCCTGAGACTGAGTGCTTTTACTACAAAGGGACTGGTCACTGGAAGCGGAACTGCCCCAAGTATTTGGCGGATAAGATGGATGGCAAGGTGAACAAAGGTATATGTGATATACATGTTATTGATGTGTACCTTACTAGAGCTCGCAGTAGCACTTGGTTATTTGATACTGGTTCTGTCGCTAATATTTGCAACTCGAAACAGGGACTACGGATTAAGTGAAGACTGGCTAAGGACGAGGTGACGATGCGCGTGGGAAATGGTTCCAAAGTCGATGTGATCGCCGTCGGCACGCTACCTCTACATATACCTTCTGGATTAGTTTTAGACCTAAATAATTGTTATTTGGTGCCAGCGTTAAGCATTAACATTATATCTGGATCTTGTTTGATGCGAGACGGTTATTCATTTAAATCTGAGAATAATGGTTGTTCTATTTATATGAATAATATCTTTTATGGTCATGCACCCTTGAAGAGTGGTCTATTTGTATTGAATCTCAATAGTAGTGACACACATATTCATAATGTTGAAGCCAAAAGATGTAGAGTTGATAATGATAGTGCTACTTATTTGTGGCACTGCCATTTGGGTCATATTGGTGTAAAGCGCATGAAGAAACTCCACACTGATGGACTTCTGAAATCACTTGATTATGAATCACTTGGTACTTGCGAACCATGCCTCATGGGCAAGATGACTAAAATGCCGTTTTCCAGAACAATGGAGCGAGCAACGAATTTGTTAGAAATCATACATACTGATGTATGTGGTCCAATGAATATTGAGGCTCGCGGCGGGTATCGTTATTTTCTCACCTTCACATGTGATTTGAGCAGATATGGGTATATCTACTTAATGAAACATAAGTCTGAAACATTTGAAAAGTTCAAAGAATTTCAGAGTGAAGTGGAAAATCATCGTAACAAGAAAATAAAGTTTCTACGATCTGATCGTGTTGGAGAATATTTGAGTTACGAGTTTGGTCTACATTTGAAACAATGTGGAATAGTTTCGCAACTCACGCCACCCGAAACACCACATCGTAATGGTGTGTCCGAACGTCGTAATTGTACTTTACTAGATATGGTGCGATCTATGATGTCTCTTACTGATTCACTGCTATCGTTTTGGGGTTATGCTTTAGAGACGGTTGCATTCACGTTAAATAGGGCACCATCGAAATCCGTTGAAACGACGCCTTATGAACTATGGTTTGGCAAGAAACAAAAGTTGTCGTTTCTTAAAGTTTGGGGCTGCGATGCTTATGTGAAAAAGCTTCAACCTGATCAGCTCGAACCCAAATCGGAGAAATGTGTCTTCATAGGATACCCAAAAGAGACTGTTGGGTACACCTTCTATCACAGATCTGAAGGCAAGACATTTGTTGCTAAGAATGGATCCTTTCTAGAGAAGGAGTTTCTCTCAAAAGAAGTGAGTTTGAGGAAAGTAGAACTTGATGAGGTAACTGTACCTGCTCCCTTATTGGAGAGTAGTTCATCACAGAAACCGGTTCCTGTGACACCTACAACAATTAGTGAGGAAGCTAATGATGATGATCATGAAACTTCAGATCAAGTTACTACTGAACCTCGTAGGTCAACCAGAGTAAGATCTACACCAGAGTGGTATGGTAATCCTGTTCTGGTGGTCATGTTACTTGACCATGACGAGCCGACGAACTATGAGGAAGCGATGATGAGCCCAGATTCCGCAAAATCGCTTGAAGCCATGAAATCTGAGATGGGATCCATGTATGAGAAGAAAGTATGGACTTTGGTTGACTTGCCCGATGATTGGCAAGCCATCGAGAATAAATGGATGTTCAAGAAGAAGACTAACGCTGCCGGTAACGTTACTGTCTACAAAGCTCGACTTGTCGCGAAAGGATTTTGACAAGTTCAAGGAGTTGACTATGATGAGACCTTCTCACCCGTAGTGATGCTTAAGTCCGTCTGAATCATGTTAGCAATTGTCGCATTTAATGATTATGAAATTTGGCAAATGGATGTAAAGACTGCATTCCCGAATGGATTTCTGGAAGAAGAGTTGTATATGATGCAACCTGAAGGTTTTATCGATCCAAAGGGTACTAACAAAGTGTGCAAGCTCCAGTGATCCATTTATGGACTGGTGCAAGCCTCTCGGAGTTGGAATAAATGTTTTGATAGTGTGATCAAAGCATATGGTTTATACAGACTTTTGGAGAAGCATGTATTTACAAGAAAGTGAGTGGGAGCTCTGTAGCATTTCTAATATTATATGTAGATGACATATTGTTGATTGGAAATGATATAGAATTTCTGGATAGCATAAAAGGATACTTGAATAAGAGTTTTTCAATGAAAGACCTCGGTGAAGCTGCTTATATATTGGGCATCAAGATCTATAGAGATAGATCAAGATGCTTAATTGGACTTTCACAAAGCACATACCTTGATAAAGTTTTGAAGAAGTTCAAAATGGATCAAGCTAAGAAAGGGTTCTTGCGTGTGTTACAAGGTGTGAAGTTGAGTAAGACTCAATGCCCGACCACTGCAGAAGATAGAGAGAAAATGAAAAGTGTTCCCTATGCTTCAGCCATAGGCTCTATCATGTATGCAATGCTGTGTACCAGACCTGATGTGTGCCTTGCTATTAGTTTGGCAGGGAGGTACCAAAGTAATCCAGGAGTGGATCACTAGACAGCGGTCAAGAACATCCTAAAGTACCTAAAGAGGACTAAGGATATGTTTCTCGTTTATGGAGGTGACAAAGAGCTCATCGTAAATGGTTACGTCGATGCAAGCTTTGACACTGATCCGGACGATTCTAAATCGCAAACCGGATACATGTTTATATTGAACGGTGGAGCTGTCAGTTGGAGCAGTTCTAAACAAAGCGTCATGGAGGGATCTACGTGCGAAGAAGAGTACATAGCTGCTTCGGAAGAAGCAAATGAAGGAGTCTGGATGAAGGAGTTCATATCTGATCTTGGTGTCATACCTAGTGCATCGGTTCCAATGAAAATCTTTTGTGACAATACTGGTGCAATTGCCTTGGCAAAGGAATCCAGATTTCACAAGAGAACCAAGCACATCAAGAGACGCTTCAATTCCATCTGGGATCAAGTCCAGGTGGGAGATTATAAAGGTGCTCTACAGGTGTCTCCGATGGTACTTGTTGAGTTGGCATAGATCAAGATTAGGATTTGTCACTCCGATTGTCAGAGAGGTATCTCTGGGCCCTCTCGGTAATGCACATCACTATAAGCCTTGCAAGCAATGTGACTAATGAGTTAGTTGCGGGATGTTGCATTACGGAACGAGTAAAGAGACTTGTAGGTAACGAGATTGAACTAGGTATTGAGATACCGACGATCGAATCTCGGGCAAGTAATATACCGATGACAAAGGGAACAACGTATGTTGTTATGCGGTTTGACCAATAAAGATCTTCATAGAATATGTAGGAACCAATATGAGCATCCTGGTTCCGCTATTGGTTATTGACCAGAGACATGTCTCGGTCATGTCTACATAGTTCCCGAACCCGTAGGGTCCGCACGCTTAAAGTTCTATGACGATCGGTATTATGAGTTTTTGTGTTTTGATGCAACGAAGGTAGTTCAGAGTCCAGAATATGATCACGGACATGACGAGGAGTCTCAAAATGGTCAAGACGTAAAGATCGCTATATTGGATGACCATGTTCAGACACCGGAAGTGTTTCGGGAGGTTTCGGACATTTACCGGAGTACCGGGGGGTTACCGGAACCTCACGGGGAGTATATTGGGCCTTATGGGCCTTAGTGGGAGAAGAGGAAGGGCGGCCAAGGGCAGCCGCGCTCCCCCTCCCCCTCTAGTCCGAATTGGACAAGGAGGGGGGCGGCGCCCCCCTTTCCTTCTCTTTCTCCCTCCCTTCCTTCTCCTCTCCTACTCCAACTAGGAAAAGAAGGAGACCTACTCCCGGTGGGAGTAGGACTCCCCCCTTGGGGCGCCCTCCTCCATGGCCGGCCGCCTCCCCCCTAGCTCCTTTATATACGGGGGCAAGCGGGCACCCCATAGACACAACAATTGATCTGTTGATCTCTTAGCCATGTGCGGTGCCCCCCTCCACCATAATCCACCTCGGTTATATCGTAGCGGTGCTTATGCGAAGCCCTACGTCGGTAGCTTCATCAACATCGTCACCACACCGTTGTGCTGACGAAACTCTTCCCCGAGCTCTATTGGATCGTGAGTTCGCGGGACGTCACCGAGATGAACGTGTGCTGAACGCGGAGGTGCCATACATTCGGTGCTGAGAATCGGTCGACCGTGAAGACATACGACTACATCAACCGCGTTGTTATAAACGCTTCTGCTTAACGGTCTACGAGGGTACGTGGGCGACACTCTCCCCTCTTGTTGCTATGCATCACCATGATCTTGCGTGTGTGTAGGAATTTTTTTTGAAATTACCACATTCCCCCAACACCTGCCCCCCTGGGCGCGCCCCCACCCTCGTGGGCCCCTCATAGCTCCACCGACCTACTTCTTCCTCCTATATATATCCATATACCCCAAAAACATCCAAGAGCATCACGAAACCCTATTTCCACTGCCGCAACCTTCTGTACCCAAGAGATCCCATCTTGGGCCTTTCCCAGAGATCTGCCGGAGGGGGAATCAATCACGAAGGGCTTCTACATCAACACCATGGCCTCTTCGATGATGTGTGAGTAGTTTATCTCAGACCTTCGGGTCCATAGTTATTAGCTAGATGGCTTCTTCTCTCTCTTTGGATCTCAATACAAAATTCTCCTCGATCTTCTTGGAGATCTATTTGATGTAACTCTTTTTGCGGTGTGTTTGTCAAGATCTGATGAATTGTGGGTTTATGATCAAGTTTATCTATGAACAATATTTGATTCTTCTATGCAATCTTTTATGTATGATTGGTTATCTTTGCAAGTCTCTTCGAATTATCAGTTTGGTTTGGCCTACTAGATTGATCTTTCTTGCAATGGGAGAAGTGCTTAGCTTTGGGTTCAATCTTGCGGTGTCCTTTCCCAATGACAGCAGGGGCAGCAAGGCACGTATTGTATTGTTGCCATCGAGGATAAAAATATGGGGTTTATATCAAATTGCTTGAGGTTATCCCTCTACATCATGTCATCTTGCCTAATGCGTTACTCTGTTCTTATGAACTTAATACTCTAGATGCATGCTGGATAGCGGTCGATGTGTGGAGTAATAGTAGTAGATGTAGAATCATTTCGGTCTACTTGTCGCGGATGTGATGCCTATATACATGATCATGCCTAGATATTCTCATAATTATGCACTTTTCTATCAATTGCTCGACAGTAATTTGTTCACCCACTGTAATACTTATGCTATCTTGAGAGAAGCCACTAGTGAAACCTATGGCCCCTGGGTCTATTCTCCATTATGTTAATGTCCCGTCAACTAGCTATTTCTGGCACCGTTTATTTTGCAATCTTTACTTTCAATCTATATCATAAAAATACCAAAAATATTTATCTTATTATTATTATCTCTATCAGATCTCACTCTCGTAAGTGACTGTGAAGGGATTGACAACCCCTTTATCGCGTTGGTTGCGAGGTTCTTATTTGTTTATGCAGGTACAAGGGATTTGCGTGTAGTCTCCTACTGGATTGATACCTTGGTTCTCAAAAACTGAGGGAAATATTTGCGCTACTTTGTTGCATCACCCTTTCCTCTTCAAGGGAAAACCAACGCAGTGCTCAAGAGGTAGCATCCATCTGTCTGCGGATGAAAGGCTGTACTGAACTCCAGCCTAGTACCCAAAGTCTGGTGCAGCTGGTTCCAAAACTTTGAGGTAAACTGTGTTCCTCTATCTGATATGATGGTCCTCGGAACTCCATGCAGACATACGATCCTGGTCATATATATCTTGGCCAACTTTGCACTCGTATAGGTGGTTTTCACTGGGATAAAGTGAGCCACTTTGGTCAAACGATCCACTACTACCCAGATAGAATCATATCCCGATCGGGTCCTGGGTAATCCGGCATAGGTTGCAGTAATCCTGCTAGATTCTGATGTTCTGCCTTCACTCGCTGACATACATCACATATGGCTACATACTCGGCAATATCTTTCTTCATACCGATCCACCAGAAACGCTCCTTCAAATCCAAATGCATCTTGGTGTTTCTGGGGTGTGCCGAGTATGGAGAGTCATGAGCTTCTTGAAGTATTAACTTCCTGATCTCCATGTTATTGGGTACATAAACATAGTCCTCAAACCATAAAGTTTCATACTCATCCTCACGAAAACCCTTGGCTTTCCCTTTGCTCATCTTCTCCTTTATCTCAACAATCCCCTTATCATCCTTGTGAGCTTCTCGAATCTTTCCCAATAAGGTTGAATGAACCTCCATTGCTGCTACAAAACCTCTAGGGACTATTTCCAAACTAAGCTCCTTGAGATCATCGGCTAACTCCTTTGGTAATCCTCCGCTTACGAGGGTATTGACATAACTCTTCCGGCTCAAAACGTCTGCTACTACATTGGCATTTCCTGGATGATAGTGCAGCTTCATATCATAATCCTTTATGAGCTCCAACCATCTCCTCTGCCTGAGATTCAGCTCTTTCTGCGTAAAAATATACTTCAAACTCTTGTGATCTGTGTACACATCACAACGGTTTCCAATAAGGAAATGTCTCCAGGTCTTGAGCGCATGCACTACGGCTGCTAACTCCAAATCATGCGTGGCATAATTCAACTCATGCGGTCGAAGCTGCCGTGAGGCATATGAAACAACTCTTCTGTCCTGCATAAGTACACTTCCAAGTCCTAAGCGAGAAGCGTCGCAATACACTTGGAAATCCTTGCTTATATCCGGCAGAATCAGCACTGGTGCTGTAACCAAACGTTTCTTCAATTCCTGAAAACTTGCCTCACATTCATCTGTCCATTTAAACTTAGTGTCCTTCTTTAACAACTGCGTCATGGGCTTCGCAATCTTGGAGAAATTTTCAATGAATCTCCGATAATATCCCGTGAGTCCAAGAAAACTACAGATTTCTCCAACTGAGGTGGGTGCCAACCACTCAGTGACTGACTAGACCTTGGTAGGGTCTACGGCTATACCTTCTCCTCATATAACATGTCCAAGGAATCCAACTTCCTTCAACCAAAACTCACATTTGCTGAACTTGGTGTATAACTGATGTTCCCTGAGCTTCTCGAGAACTAAACGCAAATGCTCCTTGTGCTCCTCTTCATTCTTAGAGTATACCAAAATATCATCAATGAACACCACTACAAACTTAACCAAGAACTCCATGAACACCTTATTCATCATACTCATGAAATAGGCGGGGGCATTAGTCAACCCAAATGACATGACAGTGTACTCATATAGCCCGTACCTTGTGGTGAAAGTTGTTTTAGGTATATCCTGTTCTCGGATCTTCAGCTAGTGATATCCCGATTGCAGATCGATCTTGGAGAATACTTTAGCTCCTTGCAGCTGGTCAAACAAATCGTTGATCATCGGTAGTGGGTACTTGTTCTTGATTGTCACTGCATTCAATGCACGATAATCAACAACCATTCTCAAAGATCCATCCTTCTTCTAGACCAGGAGCACTGGGGCTCCCCACGGTGATGAACTTCACCGAATGTAACCTTTCTCGAATAACTCCTTAATCTGCTTCTTAATTTCGTCCCATATCATTTGCGGGCATCCGGTATGGTCTCTTTGATATCGGTCCGGTGCCTGGCAACAGCTCTATCAAAAATTCAATGTCTCTATTCGGTGGCATGCTTGGTAGTTCCTCTGGAAGTACATCCGGGTAATCCTTCACTACAGGCACTTCCTCCTGAACAACTCCTGAGAGGGAATTCACTTGGGTCCTTCTTGGCGCATGCTTGGATACGTACTTGATCCTTTTTCCCTCTGGGGTGGTGAGCAGAATTGACTTGCTAACACAGTCAATGTTTCCTCCATACTTCGATAGCCAATCCATGCCTAGTATTATATCTAATCCTTCTGACTCCAAATTACTAGGTCGGAGGGGAAAACATGGCTATCAATGGTTAAGGGTAACCGATCACACCATCGGCTGGCCATATACTCTGCTCCTGGCGAGCTTACTAACATGGGTGACCTAAGGGCTAGGGTTGGCAATTTAAACTTATCCACAAATCCCCTTGATATGTATGAATGCGATGCACCAGTATCAAAAAGAACGAGTGTGGTAAATGACTTAATCAAAAACTTACCGATCACTGCGTCAGGCTGTTCTTCAACCTCCTCCACATTGATGTGGTTCACCTGACCTCTGGTGAAGGGATTGGGCTTCTTTCCAGAGTTTCCATTTCCATTTCCATTCTTTAACTCAGAACAGTCGTTGGTGTAGTGCCCTGTCTTCCCGCACTTGTAACAGGTAACATGGCTCAGGTCCTTCTTGGCGGGCGTTGCTGGGTTGGGGTGGTTCTAGCTACTGCTTGCTCCATTCCAGTTTCCATTCTTAGGCCCACTGTGGTTATGGGAACTTCCCCCATTGTGAGTATGGCCTCCATGGTTATGGGTGTAACTTCCGGAGTTAGGGGTAAAGCAAGGCTTCTGCTGAGCTCCAGAATTGTACTTCCCCCGTCCATACTTCCGTTTGCGGCTCTGTATCTGCTGTTGTTTGCTTTCAATCATCAGGGCCCGGTCTACCAACTCATGATAGTTAGTGAATGTTGCCACCATCAACTACATACTCATCTCATCATTCAGTCCTTCCATAAACTTCTCCTGCTTCGCGGCATCTGTGGCCACATCATCTGGGGCATAATGGGCTAACTTGCTAAACTCATCCACGTACTGCCCCACAGTACGGTTTCCCTGGCGTAAGTTACGGAACTCACGCTTCTTCATATTCATAGCTCAAGTTGATACATGGGTTGTGCGGAATGCTTGCTGAAACTGATCCCATGTGACATTGGCTATGGGAAAAGTGGCTGTATAATTCTCCCCCCATGAGGCTGCGGGTCCATCCAATTGGTGTGCGGCAAAACGCACCTTCTCAGCATCTGTGCAACCTGCGGTGGTCATATCCCTTCCAATCTTGCGGAGCCAGTCATCAGCAACAATCGGCTCGGTGCTACTGAAAAACACCGGTGGGTTGTTGTTGTTGTTGCCTTGGTTCTGGACTAGTAGTTGCATCAAGGCATTCTGCCGTTGGATCAACTGAGTGAGCTCCGGTGGGAAGACAAATCTGGGGTCACGTCTCGAAGGCATCTGATGGGTTTAGAGGGGAGAGATTAGAATAGAATGAGGTCTAACAAGGGAATACATTCATATCCATATGCACATGAGACAAACACATTCATATCACACCACTCAATTCAAGCAAGGGAATACAATCGATCTAGCTAACGTCACAAAATACTCGGACTACTATTATATACATGGGGAAATACTACTAATAATATGGTGGTCAACTAGAAATTTTGACCGGTGGAAGACTCCATGATATTCGCTCTAGCTTCGTCTTCATAATCATCATCACTATTGTCGGGGTCGGAGTCCGTGTTGTCGATGATGATATAGTCCTTGGGATGGTCGTCATCTCCTCCTGGCGCGGGGTCTCCCATGAACACTCCTAGCTTCCTCGTCTTGTCGTCATTCTTTTCTACTAGTATTGTGATTTCCTCCTATATCCATCGCGTGTAGACTTGAGTTCCTCTTCAAGCTCCATGTTCCTTGTAATGACCTTCTTCAGATCTATCATGCTTGCGCACATTTGGTTCTCCTGGCGACGAATGTGCTAGTTTAACTCCTGGATGAAGGCTGCAATGGACCTGTCCCTCCTGGTGCTGATCATCTCCCATTGCTCATCTCGGCGCCCACATATCTGGTAGATAGTGTCTTTAAGATCCTTGTGATAAACTTCGCTGATGCGTCCCATGGCTATTTGAGCTGCCATGCTCTTACCTAGACTCCAGGTTGATGCATCAAAGGAAAACTCTATGGGTTCAGTAACTGGCGTGAATGTCCTTCCTGGAACTTGAACTCGAATCGTTCAGCGCTCCTCTTCTGGTAAATTGGCGGTGTAGGTCCCGGTGAAACTTGGTATTCTGATGTTCACGTACCTAGTGACTTCCTTTAGGTGTCGATCAAAAGGTGTGTCTTCATCTGGTTGAGCAAACTTATTTCTTGGGTCCGCCATCTATAGAGTGGAAAAAAGGAGAGGAGTCAGAAATGAGTAGAGAAGAGTGACATCTGGCTTATCTTAGTGGCCGCGTCCTACAATCAATGTGTGCTCTGATACCATCTTGTAGTGATCCGACCTCAAACAGTTAAATCTCTGTGCATAAGTGTCATCCCTGGATCGATAATGCTGACACACACAGTACTTGAAGGATTTATAACAGAGTGCAATCACATACTTAATACATCGATAGTCTCAAGAGAGAACTTATTACAATAATATGGCTTAAGGCCATCTAAATATGATAACAACGGAAGGCTTCGAAGATATAGTGAGTCCATCAACTCCAAGAGCATAGATGAGTGCACGACAACGACCTAGCACACCTTACTCTTCGTATAAAAAGTCTGCAATATAATACGTTGCAGCCTGAAAACGGGCCAGCACATGGAATATGCTGGCAAAATAACACTGTAGAGCAATGAACAACATAAATGCTAACACTACATGCATATATGATTGGTGGAGACTCTATGGTTATTATGTTTTTGCGAAAAGCCATTTTTCCCTACAACAAAGGAATATATTTTTTAACTATCATGGTAGTTGATAAACATTGAGAAGGTTCCTCCATCTCAATCCCAATTAAACAATATTAAGAACCCAACAATTTAATTTAGAGTGATGAGATCAAAACAATAATTCAAGAACCAGATACTCAAGATGTCCATAACCGGGGACACGGCTAACCATGATTAGTTTGTACACTCTGCGGAAGTTTGCGCACTTTTCCCCACAAGACTTGATCTCGTCCGTTGGATTTCTCGCACTACAAGGTGTTTAAGAAACGGATGACCGAGACACAGTCTTTCTGAAGCATTAACTCTTTACTCGTAGATAGTACCACCTATATCCCCTACATCTGCTAGCCTACCACTGAAAGAGGTCACACAACATACTCAACTATGCCAGAGCCCATAATGGCTTGTGGATGCACACGGAAGTTTCTAGCATGAATAATCTTATGATCCCTTTGAGCCTGGGTGGCGAACCGTAGGATGATCACACGAGTACTCCGGAATATCCTAGGACAACACTGGATTCTCCAGGTGCCCGCAACCAATCCATCCAGATGTGTATTGAAGTAGTTACCTTAAGTTAACCATTAACATCTCTCACATCTGTCATGGATCAGTCAACTAAACCACGTCTACGAGCATAGCATAGCAGTAATAGCATAACGTAGAAGTAACTCTCATGGTTTGATATAAAAGTCAATAGGTTCTACCTCATCATCTACTTCCTAAACCCACATATTAATCAAATCCTACTTATGCAATTTTGGAGAAGTCATTTTATCTCCTCTCATTTATTTTGATATTTGAAATATTCGGAAAGAAAAGTATTAGAACTAAAACGATCATCTTTTCAAATTTGAGAAAAAATTAAATATGAAAATAATGAAATCCCCAACTCTCTCCATGGATCCTAGAGTTGCTTAGGATTTTCTAGGATCGCAAACGAACTGCAAATAAAACATGATATGTATATGGTGACCTATGTAAAACATCCAAATAAAAAAATTGGGATGTTACAGCGCCGCAGCTGGGCTGCGAGTCTGACTCCGAACCTTGTTGGAGAGGCAATGCGATGCGTGCGTTGTCCAGCTATAAGCAAACACCGACCGTACTTTGATACCTAATAGAATTATACTACGAGCGACAACTAGCAGACCAGCCGATTGACACGGTTGCTCGGTTCACGCTGTAGGTTTGATCTGCTTTGGCTTTGTACGTTTTTTTAAATCTTGTTTTTCTTCGGTTTTATTTTTTTTCACTATTTTTATTTTTTTCTTCATTCTACTTTGGCTTTCTTTGTTTTTTGTTTTGTTTTTTCATTCTTCTTCATAATTTGGTTTCCTTCTTTTTCGTTCTTGGTTTATTATTATTTTTGTTTCATTGCTTTTCTTTTTGCTTATTTTTCAGATTTTATCGGTTTTATTTTTCTAAATACATGTCAACTTTTTTCTCAGGACATAATGTAAATTTTTAGAGCACAATAGAAACATTTTTCTGATACAGATTGGAAATTTTTCTGAATGCATCATGTATATTTTTTAAATACATATTTTGAACAATTTTCCAAATACATGGTAACATTTTTCAAATATATCTTGTATATCTTTTAATGGCAATAAAGTTTTTTGAAACTACGCAAACATTTTATCACACTGTATAAACAATTTTGAATTTTTCACTCACATTTTATGGGAACACATGATCATATTTTCAAAATGTTACGTGCGTTTTTAATGGAAATAAACATATTTAACCTATGCAACTTTTTTTTACATTGTGCATAACATTTTAAAAAATTTGGAACGAATGTCACCAACATTTTTTAAATAAATTTTACATTTTATACATATTTGAAAAACACCGCATAATTTTTTTTGAAACACGGGAACACTTTTTCATTGTTGTGATTTTTTCTAAAAAGTTTTGTATGTATTTTTTTAACTGCCCTTAAAAACTTTTATACTATTCTTAACATTTTTTTTCAAATTTGTGGTTTCAAATTTCTGAAGTAAATATTATTTTTGAAATATATGCATTTAAAATATAAATAAAAGAAAAATGAGGTGCGTCAGCCTGACGACCCACGTCCTACTGGGTCGGCCCACCAACACGCATGTAGGTGAGGTACTCGTTTGCCTCGCCACAGGCGGCACATAGCCGTGCCTAGGAAATACCGTCCTCTTAATCCAACAGCGTTGGGCTTGAAGTTATGGGCCTTTCGCTGGCTTGCTGAGCAATTGGGCCTATCTGAAACTCATTAGGCCGGCGGGGGTCTGATGTATCGGAGCAGAGCTCTTTTATGAGAACCTTGAAAAACGAATTTTTATCTGACTTATGCCGTCGAATGTACAATACCGGAATTTAGATGGTATTTGCGTTTATTGACCCTTCTTTCATGTATCCAGTTCAATTTATTCTGAAAGATGTGTATCAATTTTATACTCCCTTCACTCCTAGATATAGGGTGTAGTTTTTGGCACGAAAATTAAAGAACACAAATGGAGGAAAAATATCACAAGTTTTGGGCGAGATTACACCTGACTAATTGACATGAGAAAATAAAGAGCTTGCCTCATATAGGGAAATGTGATAAAATCCCTAAAATAATTATCCAAACGAGTGGTGCAACGCAATACATCATATATTTAAGACTTTTTCTCAAAAATATGTACACATTATATTAAAGAACGGAGGGTGTATCTCATAGGAAGTAGCTCGGCTCAAATAACCATTTTTATGTCATATAAATGTTGATGAGTGTACCAAAGGAAGCTAATGACGTGTTTGGTTACCTGCAACCAGTTTGGCCTCTTTACATCCATGGGCCGGTAGAGCCTAGCCGTGTTAAATTATTAATGTAGGTTAAAAACTGTGTTCTGCACTTTGTTTAGTTGCCTGCATCATGAGGTCATTTTATCCATGACGTTTGGTTGGCTACGGTTGAGGGCTATGTTCGTGAAAGTGCAAAACATGGTGTTTGGTTGGTTCCGGTCTAATGTCGTGGTTACCTCTTCTCACTAGTGGTGGTATTACCACACGGTACACTAAATAGGACATACCGAATTAACATTGTTTAAATCCTAACTAGTAAGCAAAGGGCAGTTCATCCAAGCTATGAACAATTGGATGTACAAATTAACAGTCATATTGTTCTTTCAAGCTTCATTGTCATGCACCTTCACACCATGACCAGAGTCATCGACATCGTCGATCGTCAAATCCTCCTCCTCCGACATAAAACTCATCATAACCCCATTCTAACATCCAGATACGAAGAATGTAACATGCAAGAACAAGATTAACTTGGGTGGGAAAGAATGGAATGCCTTCTAATTGAGGATCTTAAATCTATTCTTCAAAGCGCCAAATGTCCTCTTTACCGCAACTCAAAGGCTAGAGTGTCAGAGCTTGAACAATTCGGTGGCAATACTAGGATAGTTCCTACAAGAGAACTTGTTGAGATGGTAGCTAGTTTGTTGAAGGATGAAAGATCTGAAGAAATAAGCCCTAGAGGCAATAATAAAGTTGTTATTTATATTTCCTTATATCATGATATATGTTTATTATTCATGCTAGAATTGTATTAACCAGAAACTTAGTACATGTGTGAATACGTAGACAAACAGAGTGTCCCTAGTATGCCTCTACTTGACTAGCTCGTTAATCAAAGATGGTTAAATTTCCTAGCCATAGACATAGGTTGTCATTTGATGAACGGTATCACATCATTAGTGAATGATGTGATGGACTAGACCCATCCGTTAGCTTAGCACTATGATCGTTTAGTTTATTGCTATTGCTTTCTCCATAACTTATACATGTTCCTATGACTATGAGATTATGCAACTCCCGAATACCGGAGGGACACTTAGTGTGCTATCAAACGTCACAACGTAACTAGGTGATTATAAAGATGCTCTACAGGTGTCTCCGATGGTGTTTGTTGAGTTGGCATAGACCGAGATTAGGATTTGTCACTCCGATTGTCGGAGAGGTATCTCTAGGTCATCTTGGAAATGCACATCACTATGAGCCTTGCAAGCAATGTGACTAATGAGTTAGTTACGAGATGATGCATTACGGAACGAGTAAAGAGACTTGCTGGTGACGATATTGAACTAGGTATGATGATACCGACGATCGAATCTCGGGCAAGTAACATACCGATGACAAAGGGAACAACGTATGTTGTTATGCGGTTTGACCGATAAAGATCTTCATAGAATATGTAGGAAACAATATGAGCATCCAGGTTCCGCTATTGGTTATTGACCGGAGATGAGTCTCGTCCATGTCTACATAGTTCTCGAACCTGTAGGGTCCGCACGCTTAACGTTCGATGGCGATATGTATTGTGAGTTATGTGATTTGATGTACTGAAGGTTATTTGGAGTCGAGGATGTGATCACGGACATGACGAGGAGTCTCGAAATGGTCGAAACATAAAGATCGATATATTGTAAGGTTATTGTCGGTGTCAAAACTGGCGGATCTCGGGTAGGGGGTCCCGAACTGTGCGTCTAAGGCGGATGGTAATAGGAGGCAGGGGACATGATGTTTTACCCAGGTTCGGGCCCTCTTGATGGAGGTAAAACCCTACGTCCTGCTTGATTTATTCTTGATGATATGAGTATTACAAGAGTTGATCTACCACGAGATCGGAGAGGCTAAACCCTAGAAGCTAGCCTATGGTATGATTGTATGTTGTCCTACGGACCGAAACCCTTCGGTTTATATAGACACCGGAAAGGGCTAGGGTTACACAAGATCGGTTACAAAGGAGGAGATATACATATCCGTATTGCCTAGCTTACCTTCCACGCCAAGTAGAGTCCCATCCAGACACGAGATGAAGTCTTTAATCTTGTATCTTCATAGTCCAACAGTCCGGCCAAAGGATATAGTCCGGCTGTCTGGAGACCCCTAATCCCGGACTCCCTCAGTAGCCCCTGAACCAGGCTTCAATGACGATGAGTCCGGCGCGCAGTGTTGTCTTCGGCATTGCAAGGCGGGTTCCTCCTCCGAACACATCACAGAAGAGTTTGAATACCAGGATAGTGTCCGACCCTACAAAATAAATTCCACATACCACCATAGAGAGAATAATATTTCCACAAATCTTAATCTGCTGACACGCTTTGGCAACATGACATATGGCCATGGCTCGGTGATTATTCGAACCGTTTTTCTTCAACCAGCTCCACACATAACGCGAGGTGGTTTCTTGACATGTCTTGTCAAAGCAGAGATCTTGTTCCCCTAATTAAGGTATTCTCATCAATATGGTCGTGGGTAACCCAACCGTGCCTAGGACTCCTAGATTTTAGGCAAGTCCCAAACGGCCACTAGGAGGACGCTTGATATTCACCCTCTTTATAAAGGGACAAGGCTTTTACTTTTTTCCTTCCCGTGCTCAATCGAATCCTGCCCCCGCCTCGAGTTCTAACACCCAAAGCCCAGGTCAGGTGCTTCGGACCTTCAATCATGTCCGGATCTAGCCTTCAAGGCCGGTGGATGCCCTCCTCCGTTACGGAAGAGGATATCAAGAAGTTGAGGGAGGCCAGATACCTGATCGCCGAGGTTTCGCATTAGCTTCCTGCCCGAGGGCAGGTCTTCGGAACTTAGCCCTTCTCAGCAGAGCTCGTCTTCGGGGGATCTTCTTCCGGAGATGATGGAAAGCGAAATGCCTCCCCCGGACTCCCCCGCTCAAGAAGCGGGCGACCTCGAAGTGTCGTCTCGGAGGGCCTCCCCGGATCCGGTGAGGCCAGAAGATAATCCTATGGTCACCCGAAGTCCCCAGTATCCGGCTCTTAAAGAGAGCAAACAGAAGAGTCCGACACCATCTGGTATGCGGTCGGACGTACTGAGGGAGCTGTTGGAGCGAGCGGCCATCTCAGAAGAACACCGTATGTTGATGGGTACGGTGATGGAAAGAATTTCGTCCGCCGAAAGCGGATTGCATGAGGCCTTTATGAGTCTACTGACGGGCTTTGAGGTACGTGAAATGGTATACTTTTTGATAGTACCGCACATTTTTAGGTGTGCCCTGTGTAGATAGTAGCCCCTGAGACTCTGGTTGTCATCGAGAACGACGGCAAATAGAGGATCGTAGTCCCAGGTAATAACCAAACCGCCTTTATGTGTAGGTGGATGGAGCTTCGGTGGCTGGTCGGACTCATGAGATTGCCAAACTAAAGCGGCAACTGGATGCGGCGGATGCCGACGTCGAGCTTGTTAATAAACGGCTTGACGAGGCACAGGGTAAGTGATATTTTCTGGTGAATGTCACATAGTAAGAGCAGCGTAACGCCAGTATCTTTAATATGTTGTGACTGCAGATGGAGCTGCCACCGTGGAGACCCTTCTGGCGGAACTTGCCCGAGCCAAGGAACAAGCAAGGAGTAGTAATGCGACCGCTTTGAAGGCGGCCTAAGAGTTAAGAGCCGAGAAGGCCGCGCATTGCGAGAGCAAAGAGAAGATGGCCAAGATGGCTGTAAAGTTAAAAGACACTGCTGACCGTTGCCAGTTCCTTGAAGAAGAAAACTGAGCGAAGGCGACGGACCTCGAAAAGGCCACGATGGCGACCAAAGACACCCGCTCTGCCATGAGAGCGAAGAAGGAGGAGCTGCGTGAAGCAGGTGATATTGTGGCTGGGAAGCCCTTTTTGCTGCGGAGGAAGTTCGGAGATCTGCGGTATGCCCCTCTGGATCGGCTATGGAGTTCGGCGAACGCATATCTGGATTTGACGGCGAGTGCTATCGATTCGGCCGAATACTTCCGAGATCAAACAGATTGTGAAGTGGACAAGCTATTCTGGTCGCAGTTTAACGTTCCAGAGCATCCGCTTCCACTAACTGATCAGCTTGCCGAATGGGACGAACTCAATAGATTGTCCGGACTTGCCATGAGGTCCGTCGTAGATCATTTGTGGCCGGAAAAGCCGAAGCCGAACAACTATTTGAGCTTAGTGCAGCAGTTCCTTGGTGTGGTGTCGCGCATCAATGTGATGAAAAGGTCGGCGTGTATAGAAGGCTCGCGGATGGCCTTTGCCCGTGTCAAAGCATACTGGGTGGAGATGGATGCTGCCACTGTTGCAGCACAGGGTTCGGCCATAGGCCGAGTGGCTGCCGAGCACTATTTCGAAGAAGTTCTCGAGGGTGCTCGTTTGATAGAGGCCCAGTGCTCGAAGAATATTATGTTTGAGTGACATGTATTCCCATTGTAAAAACAATGTTTATGAAATTTATTAAGGCTGTATTTATACTTTTGCCTGAAAGTAATATGATGCCTCCTGTGCGGCCGTTTATGTATATATGTATATAACTTGAAAGATTGCAGTCGTCGGCTTCAACCCCCACGAATATAATGCGGAGGTGTTTGCAGAAGACGCGTGTTCACACTTAATCCAACGTCTTGGTCCTATTAAGGAGGTGATAGCGCAGCAAACGAGGCAACCGGACTATAATGCTTTAACACTTTCACTTAGCCATAGGAGTTTGATGGTGGGGCTACTATATAGCCCCTGGTGGCTCCGCACTCTCCCGAATTCGGGGTGCGTACACGCCTGGCCGGAAACGGCTCTTCGTTAAGGCGGAGGAATTCTAACATTCCGATAGGTCATCAAGTGGTTGACCAGTCTGACGGTATATCATGACAGTCAGTTTTCGGCTTTCTCTACTGAGGTGCTCGTCCGGATGAACCGGGGCACAATCGCAGTAGTTCTCCTGGTGCCGCCTTAGCCGATAGAGCGGAACGTAAGGCAGCAAAACACAGGAGCCAGGCAAACCCAAAATTTGACCAAAGACATGATTCGGAGCTGATGCATCTAAGGCTAAACTCGTGACGCCGAACACTCCCTAAGGTATTCGGTCTTTATGGTATAAACCGGGCCTAAATAGTGCCCTTTGTAAGAAGGCCCTGGTGTCTAGGTACGTGCATTATTCTGACGTGGCCACATGCCAAGACGTCAGCATCCTTCTCAATAGTACTGAGAATCCGAGGGATGTGTATCAACAAGAGACAGTAAGAAAGGTTTACGCAGGGTCTTAATCTAAAAAGAATCCTTGGAACGGGTCCCTGCTGCACGTCTGCGCCTGTGTCTCCGTTGTGCCGTATTCTGGATGGGTGTAGCACGATGGTCATCTGTAAAAGAGAGGAACTTAGGTGAAACGTTGTCGTGCAAAAAGGTAGGTTTAAAGAAACCATGTTCAATTCAAGATGAGTAAAAATTGCCACTTGTCTGCGCGCGTTGAGCCCCTTGTATTTGTAATAGGGTGTGGCCATAAAACCTGTATGAATTACATATAGCTGCGCCAGACTCGTCTAACCGTGTCCGTGGTCTTGACGACCTATCGAATGTTGTAGTTGGAGAGGCTGTTTTAGTGTGCGGCTGCCAAGGCTGCCGCACTCTCTTCGGCGCGCAAGGATCACTCAATATTTCCACTTACTGTAATGATGCCACGTGGACCGGGCATCTTAAGTGTGAGGGAAGCGTAATGTGGTATTGCATTGAAGCGAGCGAAAGCTTCGCGTTCGAGTAGTGCTTGATAGCCACTTTGGAACGGAGCAATGTGGAAGGTTAAATTTTCGCTACAGAAGTTATCGGGGAAGCCGAATATAACCTCTAGTAGCAGGGAGCCCGTGCAATGAGCCCCTGGGCCTGGCGTTACTCCTTTAAAGGTAGTATTGCTGTGGCAAATTTTCGTTGGGTCTATCCCCATTTTGCGGACTATGTCCTGATATATCAGGTTTAGACTGCAGCCACCGTCCATCAGGACTCGTGTGAAGTGGTATCCGTCAATTATTGGATCTAATACCAAGGCAGCCCATCCTGCGCGCCGGATACTTGCCGAGTAATCCTGATGGTCGAAGGTGATCGGTTGAGACGGCCAGTGGCAGAACTCCGCGGTGATAGGCCCTTGGGCATATTTATCTGGGAGTGCCGCTTTGTTTCTCCCCTTTATCACGTGTAACACGTTTACTATTTTGACTTCTGGTGGAAATTTCTTCTGTTCCCCAGTGCATTGCTTGCGAGGCTCATCCTCGTCTTCGCTTGGTGTATCCTGCCTCTTGTGTTCGGCGTTGAGCTAGCCGGACTGCTTGAAGACCCAACATTCTCTATGGGTATGATTAGCGGGTTTACCAGGGGTGCTATGGATCTGACATATTTGGTCCAGAATTTTGTTTAGGTTGGACAGTTCATCTCTGGCGCCTTTAGAGGGCGGCTTTTGCTGACCTGGCCGAGAGCTTCTGAATCCAGCGTTTACCGCCGTGCTCTTCGGGCTGTCTTCTTTATTCTGGCGCTTATTATTTTTGCTGCGTCATGATTTCCCATTTCCATCTCTAACTTCGGATGTACTTGGGTCGCTGGTGCTGCATCGGGCTACTCAGCTGTCCTCGCCCGCGCAAAAGCGGGTCATGAGGCTTGTTAATGCTGCCATTGTTCTCGGCTTTTCTAGGCCAAGGTGTCTGGTAAGCCATTCGTCTCGAACGCTGTGTTTAAAAGCTGCCAAGGCTTCGGCGTCTGGACAGTCGACTATTTGGTTCTTTTTAGTAAGAAACATGTTCCAAAGCTTTCGGGCTGACTCTCTGGGCTGTTGAGTTATATGACTTAAATCATCCGCATCCGGAGGTCGGACATAAGTCCCTTGAAAATTTGCCCGAAAAGCGTCTTTGAGCTCTTCCCAGCTTCCAATGGAGCTTTCAGGGAGGCTTTTAAGCCAGTGCCGAGCTGGCCCTTTGAGTTTGAGGGGTAAATACTTGATGGCGTGGAGATCATCTCCTCGAGCCATATGGATATGGAGGATATAGTCCTCAATCCAGACCCCAGGGTCTGTTGTTCCGTCGTATGCCTCTATGTTTACGGGTTTGAATCCCTCTGCAAATTCATGGTCCAGCACCTTGTCGGTGAAACATAGGGGGTGTGCGGCACCCCTGTATCTGGGTGTACCGCGTTGTTCGGATTTTTGTTGTGTTGCATCGTATGCTGGAGCGCGCTTGCGTAGCCCATAGATGGATCTGGTTGCGTTGTCCATTTGAAGCGAGCCTTCGCGTGGATCACGTATTGGCTTATGTGCGGCGTTGTTTGCCGCTCTATGTTGGCCGTGAGGTCGTCTATCCGGCCAGATGGCCGTTTTAATTTTTGGTTGCGGGGGATCTAAGGCCTCCTCATCGAATTCAGGTAGCAACTTCCGCTTCGGGTAGCTCTTGGTGGGGCGATTACCACCGTACTTCGCTGCTGTGTTGGGTACTTTACTCCATCTGATTCTGAGTGTGTCTTGCGCAACCTTGAGCCTTTGCTTCTGCTTTTTTAGACTCCTCGCGGTGGCAACAAGCCTTTGACGGGCATTCTGTTGCTCCGGGTGTCTATCCGGTGTGATGTCGTCCGGACTATTATCTTTGACAGAGTCGGGTTGTTCGGTTTGATTCTCCGTGTTGCCGTGGTCCGGCGATGGTTCACCCGGCTCTAACGCTGGGTCTATATGGTTCACCCGGGATTTGGAGCGGTGCTTGCGCCGCCGCTTTGACTTCTTCTCGAGGGGACAACCCTTCGTTGCGTCCTTCCGTTCCTCGTCGTTGTTTTCTTTTGGTGTGTCCACCATGTATACGTCATGTGATGAAGTGGGCGTCCAGTGCCCTGTGGGGAGTGGTTCCTGTTCGTCTCCTGCATCGTCGTCCATACCGTCGATGTCTTCGGAATCGAAGTTGAGCATGTCGGTTAAATCGTCGACAGTGGCTACAAAGTGGGTGGTGGGTGGGTGGCGAATTTCTTCGTCATCCGCATCCCAATCCTGCCAGACATAGTTCGGTCCTGACAAGGAGAGAGACCTTAATGAGTTCGGTACGTCGCCGAAGGGCGAGTGCTGAAAAATATCCGCGGAGGTAAACTCCATGATCGGCGCCCAGTCAAATTTGATAGGCACGGGCGCAGGCGGTTCGGAGTCCGTGGCTGGGGAAGGATCCGGCAGTTTGGCAACACGGCTCTCGTGAAGGGTAAGGTCGATATTCGGCTCGATCGCCGCTGAGGATACGGCCTCTGTGACAGGGTCTATCCACCCGTCCATGCACTACAAAAAAAAGACATATCCGTGACATTTTGGGCCGAACAAAAAAAATTTATGTCATACATATGACACTTCTATGATGATAATTGTGACAAAACCCGGTATCATCATAGATGTGGTGGGCTCCTACTTCTATGACAAAAAATCATGACAGAAAATGGGCTTTTCATCCTGGGTGGGCCGGAGACGCAGCTGCATGACATTCTTTGGGCCATCCATGACGGAAAAAACCGTGGTAGAAGCGAGGGGGAGGAAAATTTCGTGGAGTTCCCGATTACGGTGGGAGGTCGGGGGCCGAGCGATGCGCGTTTCTCTCGTACACATACGCGCATGTGTGCGAGGCGTTGGCTCTAACTGAACCTGAGTGAGGCGTTGGGCTCTAACTGAACCTGAGCGATTGCACTGCAGGCTACGCGTTACTGAACCCGAGCGATCGATCGATCGCTGTTAACTGAACCCGATCGAGCGATTCCTTGGCTACTGCTGCTAACTGAAGCCGGTCGATGGGATGAACAGTGAGCGTTGCAGGGGGGTTTGGATGAACAGTGAGCGGTGGCGTTGCCTCTGGATGAACAAGACCCCGTGGTGTGGTGGAGGGCTGGATGAACAGTAGACGGTGGAGGGGTGCCCGTGGAGGGATGGATGAATAGGACCCCGTGGTGTGGAGGGCAGGATGAACAGTAGAAAGTGGAGGGGTGCCCATGGAGGCGTGGTTGAACAGGACCCCGTGGTGTGGAGGGCTGGATGAACAGTAGACGGTGGAGGGGTGGTTGAACAGTAGCTGGTGGAGTAGCGCGCGGTGGAGGCTGGATGAACAGGAGCCCGTGGAGGCTGGAGGAGGTCGGCGGTGGATGAACAGTAGCTCGTGGAGGCTGGAGGGGGTCGACGGTGGAGATGAACAGTATCCCATGGAGTCCCATTTTGCGGTACGCCACACCCCTCTCGATGAACAGGACCCCCGTTTCGACCGTAGCGCTCCAACACAAGTCTGTTTCCTCTGTTTTGCGGTACGCCACACCCCTCCCGATCAACAGGACCCCCGTTTCGACCGTAGGAGGTCCGTTTCCTCCAATTTGTGGTACGCCACACCCCTCCCGATCAACAGGACCCCCGTTTCGACCGTAGGAGGTCCGTTTCCTCCGTTTTGCGGTACGCCACACCCCTCCCGATCAACAGGACCCCCGTTTCGACCGTAGGAGGTCCATTTCCTCCGTTGTGCGGTACGCCAGGCCTTGTTTCCATCACCTCTTCCATCCAAGCCCTCCCGATGAACACGACCACGCATTCCGTTCTGACCCATGAACACAACGACGACGTTCTTTCTCTGTTCTGACCCAGCCATGTACACGAGCCCTCGCCGTACGTATGCGCGAGTAGGCGTTCGAGACCCCGCCCGTATGTACACATACGTGGCTGTACTTTCTTTCTTGCACCCTGGCCGCCTCTAGTACGACACGTGCGCGCCTCTACATCCACCAGTATATATGTACGTACACGTTCGCGACCAGAATGACAACGCTACGTACGCTTCGACCAGTTGGGTCCCAACTGTCAGGCACTTCCTTGCGTGCGAAGGTGTAGCTGGTGGGTCCCAGCAGTCAGGTTGGAAACGTTTTTTTCGCAAAATACGGTGGCCCGTCCGGTGGGTCCCTGCTGTCAGGTGGAGGAATCATTATTTTCCGCGTAATAAGGAGGCACTTCCTTGCTATCGTCGTGGACCCAGCTGTCAGCCTCTCCACGTACAGTCCATGTCCGATGGAAGTCGTTCCTTGACCACGTGGACCACGCCGCGCCGAGAGCACTAGGGCAGTGGACGACGGCGAGGCCTAGGAAGGGGACGACGGGGAGCCGGGGAAGACGCGGCAGTGGAAGCCCGCACGCGCGGAGAGGAGTACGAGGGTTCACTGGTTCGGCTGCGGTGTGAGGCTGCCGTCGCCGCAGGGCCTGGCCAGCGGTGGGAATAGTAGGGGGCGGTGAGGCCTCCGCGGCAGCACAGCCGGCCACGGGAGGCAGGAGCATGCGACACGACCGGCGCTGCTTTGGGTGGCTGGAGCAAGAAGACCAGAGGTTGAAGAAGCACTACGGCCGTTGGATGGACATCGTACGGTCAATGGAGCTAGAATCGTTCATATTGACTAAGTTGACAAAGCCCTTTGTCCCCGTCAACTTAGTAGGACCACAAGTCAGCCTCCCACCAAGGTGGGTCCTAGCTAGTCGGGGGAGTATTCATTTTTGTGTGCGTAATAAGGAGGCACTTCCGGTGGGTCCGAGCTGACAGCGGGGGGAACGTTTTTTCGCGAAATACGGTGGCTCGTCCGGTGGGTCCCAGCAGTTAGGGGGAAACGATTTTTTCGCAAAATACTGGTGGCCCGTCCGCTGGGTCCCTGCTGTCAGGTGGAGGAATAATTATTTTGCACGTAATAAGGAGGCACTTCCTTGCTGCGGCCGTGGACCCAGCTGTCAGCCTCTCCATGTACAGTCCACGTCCGATGGAAGCCGTTCCTTGACCACGTTGACCACGCCGCGCCGAGCGCACCAGGGCGGTGGACGACGGCGAGGCCTAGGAATGGGACGAAGCTGAGTCGGGGAAGACGCGGCAGTGCATGCCCACGCGTAGAGGAGTATGAGGGCACTGGTTCGCTGCGGTGTGAGGCTGCCGTCGCCGCAGAGTAACAGGGGGTGTGGGTGAGTAGAGGGATGGCCTGGCCAGCGGTAGGAGTAGTAGGGGGCGGTGAGGCCTCCGCCGCATCGCAGCCGGCCATGGGAGGCAGGAGCACGAGGCACGACAGGCGCTGGTTTGGGCGGCTGGAGCAAGAAGACCAGAGGTTGAAGAAGCACTATGGCCGTTGGATGGACATCGTACGGTCACTGGAGCTAGAATCGTGCATTATTGACTAAGTTGACAAAGCCCTCCATCCCCGTCAACTTAGTAGGCCCACAAGTCAGCCTGCCACTATACTGGGTCCCAGCTAACAGGGGGAGTATTCATTTTTTTGTGCGTAATAAGGAGGCACTTCCTTGCGTGCGAAGATATAGCTGGTGGGTCTGAGCTGTCAGCGGCGGTAACATTTTTTTCGCAAAATACAGAGGCCCTTTCGATGGGTCCCTGATGTTAGGTGGAGGAATCATTATTTTACGCGTAATAAGGAGGCATTTCCTTGCGTGCGGCCGTGGACCCAGCTGTCGGCCTCTCCACGTACAGTCCACTTCAGATGCATGTCGATCGTTGACCGCGTTGACCAGGCCGCGCCGAGAGCACCAGGGCGGTGGACGACGGCGAGGCCTAGGAAGGGAACGACACGGAGGCAGGGAAGACTCGGCAGTTGTTTCCCACGCGGAGGGGAGTATGACTGTATGAGGGTTTATTGGTTCGTCTGCCATCGCCGGAGAATAACAGTAGGTGTGGGTGAGTAGAGGGATGGCTAGGCCAGCAATGGGAGTACGATGGGGCGGTGAGGCCTGCGCGGCAGCAGAGCCGGCCGCGGGGAGGAGGGAGCAGGCAGTCCCGCCAGCGCTTGTTTGAGCGGCTGGAGCAGGAAGAGCAGAGATTGAAGAAGCACGACGGCCGTTGGATGGACATCCAACAGTCACTGCTTGTGCGTCAACCTTTTTTTGGAAAGCCTCAAATCTGTGGAAAACAGCATACAGCCCATCTGCCATTATTTCTAATAATTTTCAGCCCATTTGCTAATTCTTAAGGTTTTTTTTGGAGCCCATATTCTTTTTGTTAGCATTACAGCCCAGATTGTGGCCACGGTTAAAAAATTATACGAAATTTGCATATTTCGGTGCGGTCCGAACTGTTTTTAATCCCGAAATTTCGTCTCACATTCAAACTGATTTTAAAAATAAATGTATATCAATATAAGATCCAACAAATTCTCCACGCATAAAAATTAATGTAATTTAAAATCTTGAAATGAAAAAAAAGATATATGAAACTAATTGCCGGTTGATGTGTTTTAAAAATGTACAACCCATTTCTCATTACTGATGGGCCATTTTCTCGGCCAGCCGAATGAAAGCTCTCCTCGTCTTGAAAGATTTGCAGCCCAACAGGCCTGACAAAGCGACTTACTTGGCAAATCACAAAAAAACTGGGCTGTGGCCATGGACCCAGCTGTCAGCCTCTCCACGTACAGCACTTTTCCGATGGAAGTCGTTCCTTGACCACGTTGACCACGCCGTACGGAGAGCACCTCGGCGGTGGACGATGGCGAGGCCTAGGAAGGGGACGACGCGGAGCCGGGGAAGACATGGCAGTGGAAGCCCGCGCGGAGAGGAGTACGAGGGTTCACTGGTTCGGCTGCGGTGTGAGGCTGCCGTCGCCGCAGGGCCTGGCCAGCGGTGGGAATAGTAGGGGGCGGTGAGGCCTCCGCGGCAGCACAACCGGCCACGGGAGGCAGGAGCATGCGGCACGACCGGCGCTCCTTTGGGCGGCTGGAGCAAGAAGACCAGAGGTTGAAGAAGCACTACGCCCATTGGATGGACATCGTACGGTCACTGGAGCTAAAATTGTTCATATTGACTAAGTTGACAAAGACCTCCGTCCCCGTCAACTTTGTTGGCCCACAAGTCATCCTCCCACTATGGTGGGTCCCAGCTAGTAGGGGGTATTCATTTTTTTGTGCGTAATAAGGAGGCACTTCCTTGCATGCGAAGATATAGCTGGTGGGTCCGACATGTCAGCGGGGGAAACGTTTTTTCACGAAATATAGAGGCCCTTCCGGTGGGTCCCAGCTGTCAGGTCGTCGCAAAAAAAGGGAAAGAAAATCAAAGACTTGGGAAGGCGTACAGAACAAGCTAGTGTACCAGTAAAGAGACGTTGCTGAGTTTTAGAAAAAAGAAAGACGTGCTCTTGTAACTGGTTCGAATCCAAACCTAGACTATGACTATATATGGTGCTATGCTACTCTGCAAGTAATGAAACTGACATATCCAACGTTCGCTTCTCCTCTTCTCTACTTACTCTGCCTAGCATCAGAAGCTCTGGCCGCAGCAACCATGTCCGCTGGCTGCTCGTCCACCTGCTCTTCAGCAGGCAACAACCAGATATGCGCCAAGTCGCAACCCGTACCATCGCCTGTGGGTCTCATCTCACCCTCGCCAGCACGCGCACCGCAGCTGATTGCTCATCGCAACCCGCTGCCGTTGGTGTGGTGCCACTGCTGCAAATCACGCAGAGTCATCCGTCGTGTCTCAACCACAATCCGCAACCCTGGCCGAGTCTTCTACAAATGCCCGAATCATGGGGTAATAATATGTTTAAGTGTTGTTCTGCTGCTTTCAGTTGCTGATTTTTCTAATAGTTTGGTTGATGATCTACCAATTTGATTCGTGCAGAAAAGGGAAGATTCGTGTGATTTGTATTTCTGGGAAGTTGCTGATGCGGGGGAATGCAACTATGCTGATTATTTGGTTAGCAGAGGAATCCCAATACCAGCAGGTTGGGGTGTTGGACAAGTAACTAAAGGAACGACAGAAGAGGAAGATGCAGAGTAGAAGGTTAAAGATGCAGTTCCTCTGATCATGGCCAAGCAACAGCTGCTGAACGGCCTTGACAACAATGAGGAGATGAAAGAGCTTGTGAAGATAATGGGAAAAATCGATGTGCTCTGTAGGATGATTGTCTCTTTATTTGCAGTGTATGTAGCACTCGTGATGTATTCAGTGGCTACGGCATAAGCACTTTACTGAAACTAGTAACGTATGAAACCTGTGTAGCAGGCTGGGCGTAGTGTTTTGAACATCTAATGATTTCTATTAAAGGAAATCAGGGGGTATCCCCTTTTTCTCATATAAATAAATAAATAGCAGAGGCCCTGTCGGGCCAGCTTTGTTCTCATTCAAAGACGTCGAGCAAATTGCAGTCCAACAGCAAACTATGTCATCAAATTTAAGTTTCACAGCCAAATATGAGTACAACTAAACAACAATGTCATCATGTTTTAGTTGTCATACAATCACCAAACACAAATCAGCATACATAACAAGTGATATTCTCACAGCAAAATACTAAACAACATGTTCATCAGGTTTCAGTTGTCATAGCAAACACAATTTCACATAGTAGATAAAAACGTCTTCTGACAGGCAAATATGACAAAAGCAATGTAATCATCATCCGCAGCAGCAGTGTCAACATCTTTGCCATGTGTATCAGTCTGAATCGTAATTCCCCACGGTGTCATCTTCTTCTTCGTCCTCAACGTCCTCAAACGTTGGCTTCTTCTTGATCAACTCTTGTATGTCCACAGCACGACAGGCAATCTTTTCGCCGGCGTCATTGACGTGATGGTTCTCAAAGATATTAGGAACATCTAAGCTATCTTGTACATCAGGAGCAGTGCAAGCATTATCTTGTTGTGCAACTTTATTAAACGAATTCCTCTGCTCAAACCTTTGCAATACTCTCCAGTCATCGCTACATGCAAATGTGTCTTCCAGGAAAAATATCTGTGTTGCTTGATTTGCCAAAATAAAAGGCTCGTTGGTCTGGTACGCCGCCTTTACATTGATGGATTTGAAATAATCATCAGCTCTGGGTTTTGCGATCCTGGAAAACAGGTTATACCAACGACAGCACAACAGAACCGCACACCGATGATCCTCGAAACTGGAGATATACCGCAACTGAATAATGTCTGTTATGTTAGCATACATTTCAGTTGTCTCTTTGTCATACGTATCCGTGCTCATGATGGAACTGTTTTGTGTCTTCCTGCCTTCGTCTCCTGCAAGGGTGTTGTAGCGCACATCTCCAACAACGCAAGATTCATAATGTCTTACCCGAGTATCAGGACCCATTGCTAGTGAGTAAAGGGCATCATCAACTGCCTGCCCATCCTCCCGCATCTTCTTAACCTATGGTTAGAAAATAGACAAGCTGATCATCTTATGTACTCAATATATTAAAAAAACTGACAGTGCACTTCAAAAGCTTACATGGTTCTTGAACCATTTCGCAAATCCTGCCATAACCAGTTTGTCAATGTTTCTTGGATTTTGCGGCAGTAACTCCTCTTTGTAGATGTTGCACAACATAGTGATCGCGTCAAACATCTAAATATATAAGAATGTGCTGCAAGTTTGGTAGATTATGATGTATAAGCTGCAGTACTGCACTTACTTGATATAAGGTAGTATCTCAGGACAGTTATTCAACACATACCAAACCATTTTGTCCAAATCTTTAGGTTTGTCCTCTAGTTGACTCTTCCCTGTAACTCGAACAGAATAATCGAAAACATTGAGCCCGGGATTGTCTTCACCCACCTCTTTGCTAAGCTGATCAACTGTTTCAATGTATTTTGAGCAGAATGTCAACGCTTCTGTAGCAATGTAGGCCTCTGTAATGGAACCCTCGGGTCTAGCTCTGTTCCTAACATAGCCCTTGAAAGTGCCTAGCCGCCTTTCAATAGGGTACATCCAGCCATACTATACTGGACCTCTAAGTAGTGCCTCATCAGGTAGATGAACAGCCAAATGCACCATCACATCAAAGAAGGCTGGAGGATATATCTTCTCAAGGTCGCATTGGATAGTTGGTATCTTGTCTCTAAGACGCTCCAAAGCATCTATCCTGATATTCCTACTGCAGAGTTCCCTGAAGAATTGTCCCAACTCTGCAACTGCTCTGTATAAGTCAGGCGGCCCAATCCTCTAAGGATAACAGGTAAAACCCTTTGAAGTAGGACGTGGCAGTCATGAGTTTTCAACCCTTGTACCTTGTTTCCATCTGCACTGACTCTCCTTTCAGGGTTGGAAGCAAATCCATGTGGGAATCTCACACGTGACAGGACCTCGCAGAATTCTTTTCTTTTTACCTTGTCCAAGACGTACACAGCTGGTGCCATATCCCGTGGTTTACCTTCATCTTGCACCTGCAAATCATGTCTGATACCCAGGTGTGTCAAATCAATCCTAGATTTTAAGGTATGTTTCGTCTTGCCTTCAATATTAAGAAGTGTGCCGATAATGCTGTCACATATATTTTTCTCGATGTGCATCACATCAAGATTATGCCACAGATCCAAATCTTCCCAATACTCCAAGTCCCACAAAGTGGACCTGTGGGTAAACAATAATCTCTCTTCTGCCCTGCCACGCTTCCTTTTCCCGCTACCATTATCAGGATGGTTTCCTGGTGTAATATGCCTGACCTTCTCTAATTCCACTTGAAACTCATCGGCGGTGAGCCTCTTTGGTGCATCACGGTTTTCATGCTTTGCATTGAACACATGTCTTTGGCATTTTCTAGGAAGCGGCTTGTCCTTGGCAAGGAAACGGCGGTGTCCAATGTAACAGATATTGCTAAGTATTGCGTATGACAGTGGATTCCTATCACAGCGAACACATGCATTGTAACCATGTGTCATTCGCCCTGACATAGTGCCCAAAGCCGGATAATCATGGATGCACCAAATTATAACAGCACGCAGAAAGAAATCAGCTAGTGGGCTGCTATATAGGTCTCGAGTGAGAACACCCTTCCATAGCTGTTGAAGTTCCTCCACAAGAGGCTCCATGAACAAATCAAAATCCTTTTCAGGACTTTTTGGACCTAGGATGAGCAAGGCCATCATGTAGTTTGATTCTTTGGTGCAGACATTTGGAGGCATGTTGTAAGGGATAACATGCACTGGCCACATGCTATATGTGGCGCTCTGGTGGCCAAATGGGTTAAATCCATTTGAAGCTAAGCCAAGTCTAATGTTTCTCGGGTCAGCAGAAAACTCTTTGTTTTTATCATTGAAGCTTTTCCACTCACTACCATGAGATGGATGGCTCATTACATTCTTATCTCTGTACTCCTGGTTCCTAGAATGCCACAATACATCCTCTCTTGTTTCAGCATCATGAAACAACCTCTGCAATCTTGGTGTAATTGGAAAATGTCTCAGAACATTATGAGGAATCCTCTTCACAGCATCGCCATCTTTCCATCTTGATGATTTGCATTTCGGGCATTCACTTAAGTTGGCATAATCCTTCCGGAACAGAACACAATTATTCTTACAAACATGGATCATATCATATCCAATTCCAACTGCACGAAGGAAATTCTTCATTTTACTGTAGGTGTGTGGCAGCTCAGACGCATCTGGGAAAGATTCACGGAAAGCAGCCAACATCGCATCGAATGATTTGTTGGTGATCCTCTCAAATGTCTTCACCTGAAGAAAGGTGACCATAGCTGAGAATACTGACAGCTTATTTCCTGAGGTGACAGCAACGTTGCAATGTTCCAACATGCGGGCCCACCGTTTTTCTTCTGCAGGTGAAAGTTCACGAAATGCACGAGCATTTAGTAGCATTGTTTCAATGTTGGTCAAACTCACTGGCTCCGCCACCGCCACCTCCTCCTCCTCTTCCACCTGAGCATCAGGCAGATCAAGATGGTGATCTGCTGCTTCCACGTAGTCAATAACATTGACGTTCACAACTTCACCATGATAAACCCACCTAGTATATGTGACCGACATCCCATACAAGTGTAGATGATTTTGCATAGTTGATTGGGGTCTTGTAACTGAATTCATACAACTGCTACACGGGCAGATCACATCTGATTTCGGACCACCGTACTCAGCTCTGATAAAGTTCATGAAGTTTTCAACCCCCTCGACATATGCAGCGGAGAATCTTCGAGCAGAAGTTATCCAAGTCCTGTCCATCTGTTAGACATACAAATTAGTTCTTCTACTAGATATTACAGGAAAAACATATATGCTTTTTTATGAAGTCTAGAAAAAAATACTTAGGTCGATGTCTAAAGCTATGGCAAGATATTTGGACGAGCAGATCTAAGTAACGAAATATATGTAAAGCTAATTCAGCAAACAAATTTGAGTGCCAAATTATGGCAGGCTGTTTCAGCAGTCAATGAGGCCGAGAACACAGCCATCGAACTATCGAAGGCCATCGCAGCAACAAAGATCGAGTATAAAACAGTGTAGAGCTATTTCACCTAACAGATTGGCTACTAGACCATGGCAATCTACATCACAATAAATATATGGCAGGATATTTTAGCAACTAATTGGCCTTGGCATGCCATCTCAGCTAAGCAGATTGAGTGCAGAACAGGGCAAGGAAGCTTCTTAAGCAGAGCATATTGACAGTAAACTACTTCGGCAAACAGTGAGATTAACAGCGTCTATCAGCTAACATTCAGCGCTACACCGACATGAACGGGGCCTCAGTCTAGAATGCGCGTACCGTGGGAGAAGCTGACCGCCGTGCGTCTCCACACGAACGTCGCTAGCGGTGGCGGCGCTGACCGTCGTGCGCCTCCACAAGAACGTAGCCAGAGGTGGCGGCGTGGCTAGAGGACGCCAGTCTACGAGAGCGTACTGTGGGAGCGAGAGGATCGCCGAACCGCGGCGCCGACGTATTGGCGCGGCGGGGAGGGCGGGTTTGGCGGAGCGAATGGAGTGGAGGGGGACAGGGGGGAGGGGGTTTGGGGAATATTATTGGCTAGTTGGCCGAAGGGCGGTTGAATTGGATTTGGGGGGAATTTTTGGGTGTGGGGGGGGGGGAGGATTTTCGCGCGGTGGGCGGGGGGAGTTTGGCGCATGGTCGGTTTCTCCAAGTGCAGTCCCACGTGTCAGTGAAGAGGCAAGCCGAAGCGCGTTCCGTTTGCGTGAGCCGTGTGCAGGATCGAACGTGTGTGGGGTGCAATGCGACCGTGACAGGAGTGCTGTGAGTGTACCGCATTTTTTCCTTTTAAACTAGGTGCTTCACCCCCACAAAAAAAATATGTTGCTTCGCGTGATCCATCGATACTACTACTAGTAATCTGGTAATCCCGACTAAAACGGCACGGCCGGGTCTTTTCCCGCGCGATATGCTGGGAGGTTGGCTTAGTTGGGTTTTTTAGGACGAGTAATGCTACACCTAGGTAATCCCAGTTACGTAATTAACGTAATGTGAAACGTGTGAGCTATTGATTGTAGATTGGGGGAGGGAGGGGCCCACCACCATGAAAATCAGGGGAGGAGAGAGAGAGGCAATTTACGTTAACCCTTTCGTAGGTTCCCATAGATGTAGAAAGATGTGTCCGATCCTGCAATATAGGCCATCCGATCTATATCTAACGGATAAGACGGAAACTATGACAATTTACCCGCACTCCTCTCCACATTTGCAGATAAGGCTTTCCCTCGTTCATCCTTTTCTCCCATAAGATCTTGATCTCTGCTAGTACTCCTACAATATGTATATTATTGTGAAAGTTCATATACACCGGCCGAGATTAATGCAAACAAGGCAGATTTTCATTACATTTCAAACTTTTATAGGACAAAAAAATAAAAGAAACCCGACCCTAAACCTATTCTACGGCGGCGACCGACGTCCTCCATCTGTGATCTCCATGTACGGGGGCGGTGTTCAAGACCCGTGAAGTGAAGGTGCGGTCTCCGGCGAGAAAAAGTAGAACACGGGAGACGGACCGGCCAGTTGGCACACCATGCCCTGCCGCCTCCCATGCCCTACTCATCCTCGGAGGAGTCCCCGACCTCGGCGGTGCCGGACGTTGGACGGCGGCAAGTAGGACGCATGGCTGACGGTGGTCCCTTCGTCGGCCGCCAGCGTGGCCACCACTTGTGCGGTGACTTCAGCGAGGGCAGCAACCTCGAGCTCCATCCCCGAAGACAAGCTCTCCCGCAGAGCGTTCGCGCTTGCGGTCATGGCGGATGTGGTTCCAGGTAGGAGGACGATGTGCTATAGTGTGGAGGTTAGCTGGGCGTTGCCGCTTTAAGTAGCGCATTCCGGTGAGGCCAAGCGTCCGGGTGCGTCATTAAGTCGCCGGAGTTGTTCCTCGGGCACCGAGCCTCTTAATGACGACATACGAATGGATGGCATGAATGCGGGCAACTGGCACCGGCTGGGAATGCACCGCGCGACGGCGCGAGGGACGAGGGTTTTGGTGTGCTAGGGTAGTCAGCTGCGGTCGTGGCAACGTTGGAGATGCCCTTTGCTCACATGCGATCCCCGCATGTCATTGAAAAAGCAAGACGACCCGGCATGGTCTCAGGTCCAGAGGATGAAGTTGGCCGCGCTACACCACTCCGCGGACGCGTCCCGGCGCCCCGTGCATCCTCGACGAGCCGGGTGTTGGGGTGTGTTTGGATTGTGGCCAAAGTGCACCTTGCCAAAATTTTGGTCATGACAAAAAGATTGGTCTTTGTTTGGATGGTTGCCATTTTTTGGCATGCCAATGAACTCTAGCAAACTCTAGTTCATTTTTCTTGCCAATGTCGGACAAATCATGGGCAACCAATACCTCAACCAAAATTTTGGTCATGACCCAAAGATTGGTCTTTGTTTGGATGGTTGCCATTTCTTTGGCATGCCAATGAACTCTAGCCAACTCAAGTTCATTTTTCTTGCCAATGTCGGCCAAATCATGGGCAACCAATACCTAAACCAAAATTTTGGCTACCCAATGCTTTGATGGGGCAACCTTGGGCACAAACCAAACATACTGTTGGTCGTGCCACAGCACTAACGCCACCCTCGGCAAACTGAAACCGACCGTGTCTAGCGACGATATGAGTGTGTCACTCACCGCGGTCGCCGTGTCCAGAGGCGGTGCTGGAGCTGCGCCCCGTTGTTGGCCCCAACGACCCACATGAACGGTTTTCAGTGGCGAGGAGGTCGTGGGCCAGCTCCTCCATTCGACTAGTCTGCGCTACATCGTCCCGATGGGTGTGCCCCACATGGCTGTTTCCCTGTTTTCCCGGCCATATTCGAGCGTCAGTGCTCCGCGTTGCGCATTAGGACTTTCACTATGTAGGCCAAGCGAGACAACTTATTGTTTATTTGAGCCGTTCAAGTATAATCATGTGGCGTTTGCTTATTTCTCATTCCTCTCCAACCCTCTTCTCCATCGATCATGTCGCCCTCCAGTCGAGTCCATCCTCCCGCATGCCTCATTTGAACATTCCGCCGAGTATCATTCGCATGTACCCACCCTAGTCCTCTTTCAATAGATCTCCGGATCCCGAGATGAAATCGAGAGGGAACGAGTGGGGGCACGTGATACGTAAGGCGGATTCAAAATTTTGAATCGGTGATCATAGCATCCGCAAATTATATATAAAGGGTATTCAATGTTCGTTTCGTTTTTGAACGTACAATATACTCCCTCCTATCCTTTCTACTCCCTCCTTCCATCTATATTGGGCCTAATGCATTTTTCAAGACCGCCTTTGACTATTGATAAGATTAATAGTACATGACATGTATAATGCGAAAATTATATCATTGGAAGCTCCTTTCACATACGAATTTGATGGTATGCTTTATTTAAGTTGCATGTCATATATTATTACTCTACCTTTTGGTCAAAGTTAGCCTCGAAAACGCATTAGGCCCTATACAGATGGAAGGAGGGAGTAGTTTACATATAAGTTTTATGTGTAGTCAAAGTATATCTACTTTGATAAAAAAGGTATCAACATTCAACAACGCCCAATCAATATTGTTAGATTCGCACGTACTCCTAGATTTGTACTCAAGATGGTTTCCAATTTGACTATTGACCAGATTAATAGTACATGAGATGTATAATGTGAAAATTATATCATTGGAAACTCCTTTCACATACGAATTTGACTGTATGCTTTGTGTAAGTTGCATGTCATATATTATTACTCTAACATTTGGTCAAAGTTAGCCTCGAAAAACGCATTAGACCCTGTATGCTTTGTGTAAGTTGCATGTCATATATTATTACTCTAACATTTGTGTAAGTTGCATGTCATATATTATTACTCTAACATTTGGTCAAAGTAGTATAGTGGAAGTGGATCCTCTGACGTAGGTATCCCTGCCTTACCCTCCCTTTCGGTCACTTACTGGCGGACCCCATGCTTGCTAGGCCCCACATGTCAGTTACTCAATGGGTTCGGCCACGTCAGGGGATCCTCATCCGTAGTAATACTCCCTCTGTTTTTATTTACTCCGCATAAAACGGAGGGAGTGGTGCTATAATAAATGACACGGGCGGGGGAGGGGGAGGGACGTCGGTTTGCTCTCAACTGCGATCCCACAAGCGAGCGAAAATGCAAGACGAAGCGCATTCGATTCGGTGGGCGACGTGGAGGGTCCAGCGTGCCAGTCTACAACGCGAACGTGACAAGAGCGATGTACAGTCAAAACTGATTGACCGGTCGTCACCGGAACCACTATTCACACCAGAACCTTCGCTGCTCGGCCTACGTCAGCCACTGCCCTAAAACCACAACAAATCTCCAGCACATTCCCCCACCTTTCGACCCCTAGCTCACATCAAGCGTCCCTGAGGGAGTCCTGGGTTAGGGGTGTTCGGATAGCCGGACTATACCTTCAGCTGGACTCCTGGACTATGAAGATACAAGATTGAAGACTCCGTCCCGTGTCCGGAAGGGACTTTCCTTGGCGTGGAAGGTAAGCTTGGCGATACGGATATACAGATCTCCTACCATTGTAACCGACTCTATGTAACCCTAACCCTATCCGGTGTCCATATAAACCGGAGGGTTTTAGTCCGTAGGACAACATACACATCAAAAATCATACCATAGGCTAGCTTCTAGGGTTTAGCCTCCTCGATCTCGTGGTAGATCTACTCTTGTACTACCCATATCATCAATATTAATCAAGCAGGACGTAGGGTTTTACCTCCATCGAGAGGGCCCGAACCTGGCTAAAACTTCGTGTCCCTTGTCTCCTGTTACCATCCGGCCTAGACGCACAGTTCGGGACCCCCTACCTGAGATCCGCCGGTTTTGACACCGACATTGGTGCTTTCATTGAGAGTTCCTCTATGTTGTCGCCGTCAGGCTCGATGGCTCCTACGATCATCGATAGCAATGTAGTCCAGGGTGAGACCTCCCTCCCCGGACAGATCTTTGTCTTCGGCGGCTTCGCACTGCGGACCAATTCGCTTGGCCGTCTGGAGCAGATCGAAAGCTACGCCCCTGGCTGTCAGGTTAGATTTGGAAGTTTTAACTACATGGCTGACATCCGCGGGGACTTGATCTTCGACAGATTTGAGCCACTGCCGAGCGTGCCGCACTGTCACGACGAGCGTGATTTAGCTCTGCCGCCGAACAGTGCCCTGGAGGCCGCACCCGCATCGGCTCCAACCCTTAATTCGGAGCCAACCGCGCCGATCGAGGATGGGCGGTTGGACGCCACCTCGGGGGCTGCAACCCCAACGGTGATTGAGCCAAGCACCAGCCCCGTACTCCGCGAGACTCGTGACTCCAAGGAGCCGGACTCCTCTCCGGACTCCGAACCCTCCGCGCCCCTGCTGATCGAATCCGATTGGGCGCCGATCATGGAGTTCACTTCCGCGGACATCTTTCAGCACTCGCCTTTCGGTGATATCCTGAAGTCAGGGAAGTCTCTCTCTTTATCAGGAGAGCCCTGGCCGGACTACGGTCAGCAAGGTTGGGGTACGGATGATGAAGAAATTCAAAACCCACCCACCATCCACTTTGTAGCCACTGTCGACGACTTAACCGACATGCCCGACTTCGACTTCGAAGATATTGACGGTATGGACGCCGATGAAGGAGATGATGAAGAACCAGCGCTTATTGGGCCCTGGAATGCCACCTCGTCATATGATGTATACATGGTGGACGCACCAAAAGATGATGACGAGGAGCGGAAGGACACACCGAAGGCTTGTTCCCTCGAAAAGCAGTCAAAGTAGTGATGCAAGCGCCGCCCAAATCCCGCCTCGACAGAAATAGCAATCACGCAGACCCAGCGCTGCTGCAGGGCAAACCGCTGCTGGACAACGGCAATCTGGATAATCAAACCGAACAAACAAATCCTATCAAGGATAATGGTCCGGACGACATAACGCCGGACAAACACCTGGAGCAACAGACTGCCCATAAAAGGCTTGTTGCCACCGCGAGGAGCCTGAAAAAGCATAAACAAAGGCTCAAGGCCGCGCAAGACACACTCCAATTCAGATGGAGTAAAATACTCAGCACTGCGGCAAGGTACGGTGACAATCGCCCTTCTAAAAGCTACCCAAAGCGGAAGCTGCTACCCGAATTCGATGAGGAGGCCTCAGAACCCCCACAACCAAATATCAAAGCAGCCACCTGGTCGGATAGACGACCCCTCTACCAACACAGGGCGGCATACATCGCCGCTCACAATACAAGACGCGACCCATGCGAGGGCTCGCACCCAAAGGACGGCGCAACCAGATCCATTTATGGACCACGCAAGCGCGCCCCAGCATGCAATGCAACACAACAAACATCCGAACAACGTGGTACACCCAGCTACAGGGGTGCCACACACCCCCTATGTTTCGCTGATGAGGTGCTGGACCATGAATTTCCAGAGGGATTCAAGCCCGTAAACATAGAGGCATACGACGGAACAACAGACCCTGGGGTCTGGATTGAGGACTACATCCTTCATATCCATATGGCTCGAGGAGATGATCTCCACGCCATCAAGTACCTACCCCTCAAGCTCAAAGGGCCAGCTCGTCATTGGCTCAAAGGCCTCCCCGAAAGCTCCATTGGAAGTTGGGAAGAGCTCGAAGACGCTTTTCGGGCAAATTTTCAAGGGACATATGTCCGACCTCCGGATGCGGACGATTTGAGTCATATAACTCAACAGCCTGGAGAGTCAGCCCGAAAGCTTTGGAACAGGTTTCTATCTAAAAAGAACCAGATTGTCGACTGTCCGGACGCCAAAGCCTTAGCAGCTTTCAAGCATAGCGTCCGTGACGAATGGCTCGCCAGACACCTCGGCTAAAATAAGCTGAGAACGATGGCCGCATTAACAAACCTCATGACCCGCTTTTGCGCGGGAGAGGACAGCTGGCTAGCCAGATGCAGCACTAGCGACCCAAGTACATCTGAAGTTAGAGATGGAAATGGGAAATCACGGCGCAACAGCAATAACAAACGCCGGAATAAATAAGACAACACGAAGGGCACGACAGTAAATGCCGGATTCAAAAGCTCTCGGCCAGGTCAAAAGCCGCCTAAAGGCACCAGGGACGAACTGTCTAGCCTCAACAAAATTCTGGACCAAGTATGTCAGATCCATAGTACCCCTGGTAAACCTGCTAATCATACCCACAGAGAATGTTGGGTCTTCAAGCAGTCCGGCAAGCTCAACGCCGTACATAAGGGAGAGGATACACCAAGTGAAGACGAGGACGAGCCTCCCAAGCAAGACATGGTGGAACAAAAGAAATTTCCACCAGAAGTCAAAACAGTAAACGTGTTACACATAATCAAGGGAAAAAACAATACGGCACTCCCAGGAAAGTATACCCAAGTGCCTATCACTACGAAGTCCTGCCACTGGTCATCTCAACCGATCACTTTCGACCATCGCGATTACTCAGCAAGTATCCGACACGCAGGATGGGCTGCCCTGGTATTAGACCCAGTAATTGGCGGATATCACTTCACGCGGGTCTTCATGGATGGCGACAGTAGCCTAAACCTAATATATCAGGATACAATCCGCAGGATGGGGTTAGACCCAACACAAATTCTCCATAGCAATACTACCTTTAAAGGAGTAACGCCAGGCCCAGGGGCTCGTTGTACGGGCTCCCTCTCACTACAAGTTATATTCGGCTCCCCCGATAACTTCCGTCGCGAGCATTTAACTTTCCACATCGCTCTGTTTCAAAGTGGCTATCAAGCACTGCTCGGACGCGAAGCTATCACTCGCTTTAATGCCATACTGCACTACGCCTCCCTCACACTCAAGATGCCCGGTCCATGGGGCATAATTACAGTGCACGGAAATATCAAGCGATCTCTACGCGCCGAAGAGAGTGAGGCTGCCTTGGCCGCCGCACACTAAAGGCGCCCGGACAAACGAAAGCATCCAATAGGTCGTCAAGACCTCAGATACAACTAATCAAGTCCAGCGCCACTATTTATACGGAAATAAGTGGTCACACCCCTATTTGTCAATACAAGGGGCTCAACGCGCGCAGACAAGTGGCAATTTCTTATCATCTTGAATTACACATGGTTTCTTTAAAAACTATCTTTTTGCACGACAAATTTTTCACTTAACTTCCTCTCTTTTACAAACGATCATCGTGCTACACCCGTCCAGGATACGGCACAACAGAGACACAGGCGCAGACGTGCAGCAGGGACCCGCTCCAAGGATTCTTTTTAGATTAAGACCCTGCGTAAACCTTTTTTACTGTCTCTTGTTGATACATATCCACCGTTGAGAAGGATGCTGACGTCTTGGCATGTGGCCACGCCAGAACAATGCACGTACCTGGACACAAGGGGCTTCTTACAAAGGCCATTATTTAGGCCCGGTTTATACCACAAAGACCGAATACCTTAGGGAGTGTTCGGCGTCGCGAGTTTGGCCCTATATGCATCAGCTCCGAATCATTGTCTTTGGTCAAATGTTGGGTTTGCCCGGCTCCTGTGTTTTGGTGCCTTACGTTCCGCTTTACCTGCTAAGGTAGCACCAGGAGAACTACTGTGGATTGTGCCCTGGTTCATCCGGACGAGCACCTCAGTAGAGAAAGCCGAAAACTGACTGTCATGATATAGCGTGAGACTGGTCAACCACTCGATGACTTGTGGGAATGTTAGAATTCCTCCGCCTTAACGAAGGGCTGTTTTCCGGCCAGGCGTGTACGCACCCCGGAACCGGGAGAGTGCGGAGCCACCAGGGGCTATCTAGTAGCCCCACTATCAAACTCCTATGGCTAAGTGAAAGTGCTAAAGCATTATAGTCCGGTTGCCTCGCTCGCTCCGCTATCACCTCCTTAATAGGACCAAGACGTTGGGTTAAGTGTGAACGCATGTTTTTGCGAGCACCTCCGCATTATATGCGTGGGGGCTGAAGCCAACGACTGCAATCTTTCAGGTTATACACATGTATACATAAACGGCCGCCCAGGAGGCATCATATTACTTTCAGGCAAACGTATAAAAATAGCCTTATAAAATTTTTATAAAAGCATTTCGCTTACAATGAGATTACATATCACTCAAACATAATATTTTTTGAGCACTGGGTCTCTATCAAGCGGGCACCCTCAAGAACTTCTTCAAAATAGTGCTCAGCAGCCTTTCGACCTATAGCCGAATCCCGCGCTGCAACATTGGTAGCATCCATCTCCGCCCAGTATGCCTTAACACAGGCAAAGGCCATCCGTGCGCCCTCTATGCACGCCGACCTCTTCATCGCATTAATGCGCGGCACCACGTCAAGGAACTGCTGCACCAAGCTGAAATAGCTATTCGGTTTTGACCTTTCCGGCCATAACTGATCCACAACAGACCTCACGGAGAGTCCGGACAACCTATTTAGTTCGGCCCATTCGGATAATTGGTCAGTCAATGAAAGTGGACGCTCGGGAGAATGGAATTGTCTCCAAAACAGCTGGTCTACTCCATGGTCCATCTGACCCTGGAAGTACTTGCCCGCATCGGCAGCGCTCGCCGCCAAATCCATATACACATCCTCCGAACTCCACGGCCGATCTAGAGGGGCATACCGTGGATCTCCGAATTTCCTCCGCAACATAAAGGATTTCCCAGCTACAATATCCCCGGCTTCCCGCAGCTCCTCCTTCTTTGCCCTCATAGCGGAGCGGAGATCCTTTTTCATCGCAGCAGCCTTTTCAAGGTCCGATGCCTTCGCCTGATTTTCTTTTTCAAGAACCCGGCAACGGTCGGTGGCGGCTTTTAATTCTATAGCCATCTTGTCTCGGCTCTCGCCATGCGCGGCCTTCTCGGCTTGCAGCTCTTCGGACGCCTTCAAGGCAGCCGCATTACCCAACCTCGCTTGTTCCTTGGCTCGGGCAAGTTCTGCCCGCAAGGCTTCAACAGTGGCAGCTCCATCTGCAGTCACAACATATTAAAGATGCTGGCATCATACTGCTCTTCCTATTGTGGCGTTTACCAGATAATGACACTTACCCTGTGCCTCGTCAAGCCTTTTGTTAACAAGCTTGATGTCGGCGTCTGCCACATCCAACTGCCGTTCTAAATGGGCAAACTCGCTAGTCCGGCTAGCCACCGGAGCTTCCATCACCTGCACATAGGGGCAGTATGGTTATTGCCTGGGAATATGATCCTCTGTTCGTCGTCGTTTCCGATGACAACCAGAGTCTTAGGGGCTACTATCTACACAGGGCACACCTAGCATGTGCAAGACTACCATACATTCTTTTACGTACCTCAAAGCCTGTCAGTAGACTCATAAAAGCTTCATGCAATCCGCTTTCGGTGGACGATATTCTCTCCATCACCGTATTCATCAGCACACAGTGTTCATCTGAGATGACCGCTCGCCCCACCAACTCCCTCAGAACATCCGATCGCACACTAGACGGTGCCGGACACTTTTGTCTGCTCTCTTCGAGAGCCAGACACTGGGAGCTTCGGGGGTCAATGGGATTATCTTCTGACCTCACCGGACTCGGAGAGGCCCTCCGCGACGACACTTCAGGGTCACCCGCTTCCGGAGCGGAGGAGTCCGGAGGAGGCGTCTCGCTCTCCATCATCTCTGGAAGAAGCTCCCCTGAAGACGAGCTCATTTGAGAGGGGCTAAGGCCCGAACTGCAAAAATATATGCGGTGGTTATCTTCTCAGAAGAAAAAGATGGAATATCTGTACTGTTAAAGTATTTCGGGTCACTTATGACTCGCGGGAGAATTGATCCCCCCGCGGACTTTGTGCGGCAACGGCGCCCCCCAAAGTAGGACCCTCTGTGGGAGACTTCTTCTCCCGTTTGGAAGCTTCGGCTTCCAAATCCCCGAGCGCAGTCCTTTTCCTCTTCTGGTCGTCTTCCTTCATGGAGACGCTCGCTCCCTCGGTTAGAATGGGCAGCATTGGGGGCCCGCGTCCGCCCGCATTATCCTCCACAGTATCTTCCTTCAAGGGTTCCGGGCAAGGTGCGGTCTGGAGCATCTTTTCCAATACCGGATTTTCCAAACCCTCAGGGAGGGGGTTCGAACACCGAATCAACTTCGCCTTTGTTAGCCAGTCCTGGTCAAAAAGCAAACTCTCAGAGATAACTTCGTAACAAAGTAGAGAAAGTATGTTCGGCCGGAAGATGCCTTACCTGTTCGGCGGTGTGGTTGCTACTCAGGCCCACGTCCTCGGTGATTTCCGGACACTCCGTCTGAGGTCCGAAGAATGACTAGTACATCTCCTCGTGCGTCAGGCCAAGAAAATTTTGAATGGCACGCGGTCCCTCGGGATTGAACTCCCACAGGCGAAGAGGCCGGTGTTTGCAAGGCTGGACTTGACGAACCAGCATAACCTGTATCACCGCAACCAAACTGAAATCTCCATTGAAGAGATCTCGAATGCGGCCTTGCAGTATAGGCACGTCCTTGGCTGGCCCCCAGCTCAGACCTCTGCTGATCCATGACATCAGTTGTGGTGGGGGGCCCGAGCGGAAAACAGGGGGACCGCCCACTTGGCACTCCTAGGAGCCATGATGTAGAACCACTCCTGTTGCCACAATTCAGACACCTCTGGGATGGAACCTTTGGGCCACGGAGCTCCCTTCATCTTGCATATTGAGGCACCTCCACACGCTGCATGCTTCCCCTCGACCAGCTTCGGCTTCACTTCAAAGGTCTTGAGCCATAGGCCAAAGTGAGGGGTAACCCGGAGGAAGGCCTCGCACACGATAATAAATGTCGTGATATGAAGAAAGGAGTCCCGAGCTAGATCATGAAAATCTAGCCCATAGTAAAACATCAAACCCCTGACGAAAGGATCCAGGGCAAGGCCTAGACATCGGAGGAAGTGGGAAATGAACACGACGTTCTCGTTGGGTTCGGGGGTGGGGATGGCCTGCCCTCGGGGAGGCAGCCGATGTAAAATCTCGGCGGTCAGATATCTGGCCTCCCTCAACTTCTTGATGTCTTCTTCCATGACGGAGGAGGGCATCCATCGGCCTTGAAGGCTAGATCCGGACATGACTGAAGGTTCGGGGCGCCTGACCTGAACTTCGGGCATTTGAGCTTCAGGTGGGGGAAGGATTCGATTGAGCACGGGAGAGAAAAATAAAAGCCTTGTCCCCTTTATAAAGAGGGTGAATATCAAGCGTCCTCTCCGTGCCCGTTTGGACTTGCCTATAATCTAGGAGTCCTAGAAGCGGTTGGGTTACCCACGTCCGTATTGATGAGAATCCCGGGATAAGGGGACACGATCTCTGCTTTAACAAGACGTGCCAAGGAAACCGCCTCGCATGACGCGCTGAGGTAGGATAATGAAACGACTCGGCTAAAGGCTTGGCCGTGGTGTGACACGCTACGGAATACGTCAGCAGATTAGATTGGTGTAAATATTATTTCTATCTATGGCAATATGTGGAAACTTATTTTTCAGAGCCGGACACTATCTTTGTGTTCAAAATCTTCTATGAAGTACTTGGAGGAGGAACCCGCCTTGCAATGCCGAAGACAATCTACGCGCCGGACTCGTCGTCATTGAAGCCTGGTTCAGGGGCTACTGAGGGAGTCCTGGATTAGGGGGTGTTCGGATAGCCGGACTATACCTTCAGCCGCACTCCTGGACTATGAAGATACAAGATTGAAGACTCCGTCCCGTGTCCAGAAGGGACTTTCCTTGGCGTGGAAGGCAAGCTTGGCGATACGGATATACAGATCTCCTACCATTGTAACCGACTCTATGTAACCCTAACCCTATCCGGTGTCTATATAAACCGGAGGGTTTTAGTCCTTAGGACACCATACACATCGGCTAGCTTCTAGGGTTTAGCCTCCTCGATCTTGTGGTAGATCTACTCTTGTACTACCCATATCATCAATATTAATCAAGCAGGACGTAGGGTTTTACCTCCATCGAGAGGGCCCGAACCTGGGTAAAACTTCGTGTCCCTTGTCTCCTGTTACCATCCGGCCTAGACGCACAGTTCAGGACCCCCTACCCGAGATCCGCCGGTTTTGACACCGACAGTCCCCTAGTTCGCCGGAAAGCCATGGTGCGCCGCAAGATCACTTACTACAAGATGCTGATGCCGGAGCGCCGCGCAGAAATCGCGGTGGAGGTCGGCGCCATAGACCTCTGTTCCCAAGCTCGCTTTGCGGCGGGCCAATCCCCGAGTTCTCTGGAGCCAAGCTACGAGGAGGAGGAAGCCGATCCAATGTTCATGGCGGAGGTCGCGACGTAGAAGGCCCCCGATGGGTATGAGACGATGGACGTCGACTTCGTGCCGGCGTCCGAGTCCCGCATGGTGCAGGCGGACCAGCGGTTCAACATGGCGATACTAAAGGAGGACCGGGAGGCAGAACTCAACTCGACGCGGAGTGCGCGCATGCCGCTGCCATCGAGGCTCTCCTGCAGGCAGAACCGGGTGTCGTGGATGTGAACCGGGCGGCGGAGGCTCAACTTAAGGCGGAGCGCGCGGATGCCGCTGCCATCAAGGCCCTCCTGCAGGCGGAACCGGATGTCCTAGACTTGAACCGGGCGGCAGAGGCTCGACTCGACGCAGAGCGCGTGGATGTCGCTCTCATCGACGCCCTCCTGCAGGCGAAACCGGACGTCCTGGAATTGAATCGGGCGGCGGAGGCTCGACTCGACGCAGAGCACGCGGATAACGCTACCAACGAGGCCCTCCTGCAGGCGGAACCGGACGTCCTCGACTTGAACCGGGCTGTGCTCTCGTCCGTGCAGAGCGCCCGCATGCTCCGCTTGAACGAGTAGCTGGAGGCCGAGGACAACCACGGTGCGGAGACACACGTCGGCAGCGACGGCTGGTACGCGCCGGCAGCCAAAGCCGACGAGGCCGTCTCTTTCCGCGAGCAGTGATAGTTTTTCTTTATGTTGTTGTTTTCATGGATCTTTTGCTGTGTAAAAACATATATTTGTTATGCAAGTCGCCTGACTTGGGTCAATCTACCATTTCAGGCGGTTGGATGAATATCCTACGTCTCCTAACCCTTCTTTCCTTCTTCCTCACATCTTCTTCTTCCCCAACAGACCACCGCACGGGTCGTACGGATACTCACCAACATGCGGTTGGATAAACATACTCTATGAACGAAAATTATGTGCCAGTGATAGGATGGCTGAGTTTGGTGTGTTCACATGCGACAGCATGTGTCAGTGAGGGTGCGTTCCCTTGGTCGTGCAGGAGCGACTGTGTGAGGGTGCGGTGCGACCGCGGCGTGCAGGAGCGACCGTGTGAGGGTGCGGTGCGACCGCGATAGCCGTGCGCAAGTGTACCTCCTTCTCATTTTGAAAACTTTAGACAAGCTTGGCAAAAATGTGTGGCAAAGTTTGGCAATGCAAGGCCTAGACCCAAACAGGATAAGTACGTACTCCCTCCGTTTCTTTTTAGTACGTACTAGGAGTACTAGTGTTAAAACAGAAAGGCTAGGTTTTCCTTCGCGGGATTTAATCGATACAAATCCTTGTTTCATGTGTCAATTAATGCGTATTTTCTTCTCCAAAGACCAAAGAGCTAACCATCTCACTCCTCATCGCTTGATTAATGCAGCGCCATGCAAACCAACCTTCTCACTTCCGCATGCATGCAGGGGATATTAATGTCCTTGGTTGCTAACCCCATCAATTTTGCCTCGATTAGTGTTAGTGGCCCTTTCCAAATTGTAATTTTGATATACTGGCCTTGTGTACAAAACAAATGGAGGTAGTAACTATATTTGACTTCCTTCCCCATTGCGGTGACGTCGACGATATTTTTTTTGTGGTGGTTTGGCGAAGTGCGTTCGACCGAGAACACCATTTTCATCTAGGAAGTCCTTTACTAGTACTACTAGGAGTAACTAATGCGGTGGGATGGCTTCTCGAAGAAGACGATGGAGAAGCGGAGTCAGCGAAGAGTGAAATGATGGTTGCTTCGTCCGTGCTTTTGTGATTTGATGCCTCGCTGCTTTGTGATTTGTGATAGAAGGGACAGGGGAGTAGACTCCGTGCTCTATACTGTAGTACTACATGCGTCCAAGCATGGGAGAAAGAGGAGAGACGTTGCATTTTTCTATTCCTTCAATCAATCAATCACGGAGCTTCAGTTCCATCTTTTTCGCTTTGGCAACACCGTCCACAATGGTTCCCACGATGCCAAAAGCTATTTTCACATTTGGCTACACATTGTGGATGCCCTTAACCATACCACTTGGTTTTGCTCCTGTGTGCTATCTATACGAATCTCAATTATATTGATCTAAAAAATTATAGAATCGAGATTAGTAAAAAGGAGGTGATTTTGCCGCGCGGATGGCGGGGGAGGTTTCTTATTTGAGCAATGCTACATCCACGTAATGGTTTGCGTAAAGTTACGAACTGATGTGATGTGGGACTATTTGATTGGATTAAAGGAGAGGATTAGGCCCACCCCACCTGAAAATCAGGGGGCATATATAGATTAGATGGAAAGTATACATAGCAGCTACGTATCCCTTTGTAAGTCTAGGATTAGGCTTCTTATTTTTGGAGGACGTTGTCCTAGCGGTTTGCTAACATGCGGTCCCACATGTCAGTGCTTTACCAAGCCGATCCGCGTCCCACATGAGGCAGAACAACTGCAGAAGCAACAGGTTAAGTTGAAGAAGATGAGGGAGAAGCGGATTCAGCAACGAGTGAAATGATGGTTGCTTCGTCCCTCCAACTTAACGGCGGGAAAGGTGCAGCTTTGTGATTTGACGCCTCATTGCTCATTACTACGCCGGCGCCATGACTGGGGTGCTTCACCCCGGCTGCTCTGCACTGTATTCCAGTATGGCATGTGGACCCGGTAGCTTGATGTCCCACATGTCGGCGAAAGGGACTAGAAGATTTATGAAAGCGAGCACTCCTCTTACGACGGAGGAGTAGATGACATGACGGCCCAGTGAACTATCACTTGTACTATATAGTACTAGTATAGTTTTGCTGTTTCGCACGATCCATCGATACAAACCCGATTAAACAGGAAAGGGCGGGATTTTTCCCGCGCGGTAGATGATACTAGCCATACATTTCAAAGGCAATTTTAATGTATGCAAACTGAATAATTATAAGTAACAATATGATATCTAGTAAAACTAAAAACACATATGATTTATTGTGTTAGAGTGTAGTAGTAGTGTTGTATTGCATAGTTGTTAGATGTAACATGCGAGAACGTGTAGAGATGTAGTTTTGGAGGGCCTACAGAGAGAAAAGCGTAATACGGTCACCGAACTTCAGAATAAGCTGATTACGGTCACTATATACGTTTTGCGGTGATTATACGGTCACTTGCTCACAGCTCAGCATCGGATTGCACTTTGTTGACCGGCCAAATAGTCTGCGTGGCGCCATGTTGACTAGTTAAATTGACCACGTTCGTTGTGGGTCCCACCTATCAGTTCGCATAGGCAAAAGGTCAGATAGACACAAATTTACGCAGGCGCAACAAGGCTCCAACCCGTGTGCGGGAATCACCTGGTTGTGTATGTGTCTGTTAGGGCCTGATGTGTGCACATGCACGTGTAGGTTGAGCACTTGAGCGTGAGAGTGTGTGTTGGTCGTGTGGTGTACTGGTGTGTGCATGCATGCGTGCGTGTGAGTGTTGCGTGCGTGCGTGGCTGCGTGTGTACGTGTGAGTGTTGGGTGCGTGCGTGGGTGCATGTGTTTGTGTGAGTGTTGCATGGATGCAGTTCGTGTGCATGCGTGCGTGTGTGTATAATCACCACACCAGCTCCTGTGTGTGTGTTAAAACAGACGGCTCGGCATACCAATACAAGGCCACCTTGTCCGCTGTGCCCGCGGTCATGACTTCGAACCACCGTCCAAATATTTTTTTGTCGTTTGTTTTCATTCTTACTAGCAAGATGCCCGTGCGTTGCATGTAACATCAAGTGCATTTATATGACTTGTTTATCTTGTGAGAGAAAATGATGAACGAGGGAAGGCCTTATTTGCAAATGTGGAGAGGTGTGTGGGTACCTTTTTGCAAAATTGCCATAGTTTCTTTCCTATCCGTCAGATATAAATCGGACGGCCTATATTGCAGGATGGTAGGCACACCATCATCACCAACTCTGTTTTTATAAGAGTGTATTTTATGTATTTTATAAGAGTGTAGATGTAGAGTAGATACAAGTCGACAGGTGGGCACGATGGTAGTGAGATAATGTGATGCAGCACTAGAGGTGCCATGTGGAGCGTTTAACTGGTCAACTAGTCATGTCATGAGCAAATACAGAGTTGTACGGTGAGCCCGTGACTGCATAATAACCACTAAACATAAATGGTGACCGTAATGAGTGGATTCTGAAGTCCAATGTACGTATCGTGCTTTCGCTTCAAATACAATGATCGTCATTGCATATATCGCGAGAGAAAGATGAAACATGCCTGAATTTTCTGGGGGGGCTTACTTTTAGAGGACCTGGAGATAGTTTTGTATGCATACGTGAAAGGGCGTACAGGGGGTATGCGATGGAGAGAGAGATGCTCTTCGTTTCTCTTTATTATGACTAACTTTGTATATTGTATAAAAATATACAAATTCACAGTGCAGAATAAATATCATTGTGGGCACCATGCAATGCAAATTAGCGTTCGTACTCCTCCATATAACTTTGTAATGTTGTATATGTGTAGAAACTCTAAAATATTTTTTTGGCCACACTTTATTCAAAAGGAATGTTGTATGTGAAATAAACGTGAAGAGAGGGCTTTTTAGATCAATGGGGTACGTGATGTAACATGTGTGAATGTGTAGTTGATGCATTTGGTGGGGCCTAGAGAGGTATGTGTGTGTATTACGTATTCGAGAGAGGCATGGATAGAGGGGCCGACGGGGGGCGTGGGAGAGATAGCACGAGAAATGAGAGTGGTCTAGAGAGAGAGAGACGAATATGACGTCACGACAAGAGATTCCATTCCGTTGAGTGTGTATATGCAAGGGGGGAGGGAATAGAGGCACCAGGAAAAATTTTCTATGTGTGTGGTGTTTGTGTTGGTATTTGTGGGTGTGAGAAGATAATGAGACGTGGGGGCAGAGGGTGTGTCACCGCGTGAGGTCTGGTGGGTCGAGGTGAGGCCCTTCGTTCTGTTCCGTCCTGCGCCACATTGGTTGGCCCGTGACGCATTTAGGAAGACCCATGGATGACTAGTCGTACAAGACAAAGATAGCAGAATTGTGAAGGACTTTGTGTCCACTGACAAAGCCGGCTAGGATTTGTAACCCTAGGTTCTCGGACTAAGGTAACCCCTTTATCTCCGATATTACTATTCATCCAACCTAACTTTAAGGGGCATCCTATAGAATGCTCTGCTAGAATCATACTCGTCGATTAGGAAGAGAGGTGTGAGACAATGCGTGAGAGACACGCGTAAAGATAATGTGCGTACATGAGACACGTAGGCAGGTCCATGTATATAGAAAAGGGTCGATGAGGATTGTGCGTGTGTATGTTTGCGAGAGGAAGTGTGCTTGTGATAAAGGTTAGTGAAAACAGTTGTAAATGGTTACGAGAGAGAGGGAGGGTTATATCTAGAGCATGTGTGCGAGAAAGACACCCTGGGAGAGAGTGTGTGAGCATGTGTGAGAGACCACCGATGGAGAGTGAAACTACACGTAAAAGACTGCTCTACACATTGATTAAAGATATAAATTGTATCCAAATATTAGGATGGGATCATGATATTTGCAATTCGCGTAAGGAGCGGTCATTGATCCATCAGACATCTAGATTCTATCAAATTTGAGCATGTCTATGTTATTATTCGACACAATTGATCCACATAGTTAGTATTTTGAACTCCAGACAATGCATCGCTTTAGCAATCGAATATAAACGTGAGTATAGTTCATGTTGTGTGTGTAAAGCACATTATACATACGAAAGTTACACAATGGACGTTATAAATAGCTACTACCTATGAACTAGCATACATTTGAATTCAACTTAAGGTGGTTTAAAAAAATCGAATTCAACATGAAGTCCATTCAATTATTTGAATTTGATATCATGGCATTTGTAAACCATACCTAAATTATGGGGGCACCAATCTTTGCTCTGATTTTGTACATAATAGCATATGTAGTCGTGTACAAAATAGATTCAAATTTAGCTCCTCCATTCCAAAATAATCGTAGTTATAGGATTTTCAAGTGTCAAATTTTCAAAAAGAAGCGGATAATTTAATGAGGTTTTCAAACATACAAGGTCAAATATAACGTTGTATATTTAGGTCAATCCTCATAGTTCAGGAGTACTCTAAACGTGAATGCTTGTGTTTCAAAATTTCGAACGAAGCACCAAAAGAGCCTCTACTCGCCCGAAACTGTGTGAGACCAATGTTTGGTAGTACAAGGAAATTACTTTTCTAATAACTCCAACCCGTGAAACCTACCGGCCCGACGTCCAAAGGTCTAAATAGGGGTAGGTTTGTAGCTTCATCTAGACGCCACGCAACCGCATCCGAAAAACATTCATACACAATGGCGCCTAAGCACACATGCTCGCGGCCGAAATCGCTCCCGCCCACTATTTGGGACACCTGGGATTACCATCCTACCCCCGACCCGCAGTAGGTCCCAAATTTAAGAGGGGGCAAAGTTTGTACTTTCCCCAAATTTCAAACAAGCGCGTCCCATCTTCTGTTCAAAAAAGCCAAAAACAAGCGCGTCCCAGACCGAAACATGGTTCCCCCCACTCGTCCGATTCCCCATTCATACTCCATGGGCGCCAAAACTACCTCTCCACTAGCCGCGAAACCCCGGCGTCCTCCGTCCGCCACCCCATCGCACCCATCAACCGCCACCCTTCTCCATCACGCCGGAGCTGATACCCCGACGTCGTCGTCCACCGTAACCTCAACCGCAACGCCCTCCACGGCTAGTACTTGAAGCCGAGGCCGAGCCATCCGTACCCGAGCCAGTTCAACCATGCCATCCCGCGCCTCACCGCTGCCGCTCCAACTTCGCCACCCTCCACCGCACCGGAGTTGTTCCTGCTACGCCGTCCTTCGCCGCCTTGGATCTGCTTCCCCTCCGCCAACATATGGCCATGGCAACACAGTCAACAATTTGGCCATGGGTTCGTCCAAGCATGCACCCTCCGGAACATCGGTTTCCCCGGTAAAAACAAGAAGATCAGCGCGACATGTGGGGGTGACCACACCGGCAACCGAAAAAGGTACTCCTCTTCCCTTATTCGTGCAAATCTTACATCTCTGCTTGCACGGTATTCATCCCACAGAAGACACTAGTTGACCGCTTCTTCTTGATACTAGATGTTCCTAGTAACTCGTGATGCACAAGGTTTCTCCTCATATACTATTTCACTTTAGCTAGAGGTCCGTCACCCCCCTGAATTTCAATTTCTGGCCACTTGATTCCCAATTAACGGAAGCATTCCCCGGCGTAACAGGCGCTAGTACGCCTATTACGCCGGGGAAGAAGCACCTTGGTGTTTATCATAGAGGCGTGTGCGGCCTAGAGCTACCGGCGTCCGATCTGGAGGTCAGCCGGGATTAAAGGGATGGCCTGGGGGCGCTGCCAAGCACGGCGGTGGTGTGAGGTCGATGGGAGGGCGGGGCGGCGGAGGCAGGGGTCTGGGCCGGTGGTCGCTGGCGGTTCGAGAAAGATCATCAACAGTGACTGGCGGGAGGTAGACGAAGGCCATCTGCCCGTTCCTTATAGATCGGACGGTTCATTAAAAAAATCGACTGGCCTATTTATTTTCAGTCGACTGTTATCTTAGATATGACCACATGTGGTGGTGTGCTGGAGAAGTACCTGCATTTCCTGTGCTCATATATTACAAAATCATACGGAGTAGAATCTAATTTTGTTTGCCATGCAATGTTGTAGAGCTATCATATGTCTCCTGTCATTTATTTTTCAGCCACCTGCTATCTGCTACTTTTACAGTGCACTAGTTCTACACACACTTCACCCTTACTCTCACTGTTGTGTTTTTATGCAAGGGTAGTTCAGACTCTGCTGCCAGGAGAGAAGCCAAAAAGAAAAGAGATAAGTCGCTCCAGCTTGTTGTGCGGCTAGGCAAGACACATTACAATGCTTTAATGGGTGCAGTGTCAGCAGATGGAGACGGGGAACGTAGCTCTGGAGTTGATGACCTCGCTCGCAATGAACCACCATCCCAGGTACTTGCTTTAACTTTGCGGTGTCATATGTGGTTGCATGTTCCATATGGTGTCTAGCTTGTATTCGAAAGGCCGAAGTCGATAAGATAAGGAAAGATATTTTTTTACATGAACCACCATCCCGTGAGCACCAGAAGACAAATAGCTAGTCAGGGCACTGGCTGAGCCAGTGACAAGCCCAACAAAGATAGGCATCACCTGGAAGCCAACTAAAAAGCTGCGATGGTGGCAAAGCAGCCCGCCTCCCACCAGGCTCTCAGGTCCTAGATGATCATGCTCACCACTCCAGCCGGATGTCTAGCTTGCATTGCTTCAAATTTGGTTAAATTGCATCTGCTTAGCTTACACATTATACCTTTGAATATGACCTGCCTTTCTGTTTTTGGTACATACTAGTACATCTGTGTATTAACCATGTTCTTACATAAAACTAATGTTCTTGTGTATCCCTCATCAATCACTTATGACGAGGCAGGCAGGCAAGGGGACTACTCCTCATTTAAAGAATGCAGCGTTAGCCTCCCGACATGATTCTCAAGAAACCGAAATGCTACATGAAGATAGTGAACGTAGCTCTGTAGTTGATTACAGCATTTCCCCTACACTAGCATCGCAGGTGCTTGCTCTAACTTGGCAGCGTGATATGTGGTTGCATGTTGCATATGGTGTCTAGATTGTAATTCTTCCAATCTGGTTAAACTGCATGTGCTAGTCTGCTTAGCTTATACATTATACCTGTTAATGTGACATGCCTTCCTGTATTTAGTACATAGTACATCTGTCTATTAAGCATGTCCTTACATAAAACTATCGTTTTTTTATATCCCGCATCAATCAACATGACGAGACACCTTTAGTATATGCAGTGCGATATTAGTTGCATCTTTCATATGATTTATATCATGCGCTGCTTCTAATTTGTTGAAATTCCATTTATGATGGGACGCTTTTAACTTGGCAGAGTGATATTGGTTGCATCTTTCATGTGGTGTCTAGCTTGCATTGCTTCTTATTTGCTGGAATGGTTTCTGCTTAGCTTACATAAACAGTTGTGAACATGCCATGCCGTCCTGTTTTTCATACATATTCCATCCTGGTATTATTTGTTTGCCTTACATCAAAGTAGTGATTGTCAGTATCATGCATGAATGAGTTCTGAAGAGACAATTTTATTGCTTTTTCTTGTCGGTTTTACTTGACAATTCAAAATCAATAAAGCGGAAGGAAGTTAGCAAGGCAGCGGATAAAGGTGCTCCTTCCGAACGGAGGGCCTCTACAGTTTCTAGTTCTCCACACCCCCAAGATGATTTCCAAGACAACACATGCATAGACACTCAACAAAGCTGTGTTTATGATGAGCACGTCTCCCCTAGTGCAGCATCACCGGTGCTCCCTCTAACTTGGCACTGTTGTATGTGGTTGCATGTTATGTGTGATGTCTAGCTTGTATTGCTTCTAATTTTGTTGAATTCCATCTGCTTACTTTACACATTATACTTGAGTAAGACACGTGTTCCTGTTTCTAGAACATACAATATCTGTCTATCACACCATGTTCTTACATCATATTACTATTGTTGTGTAACCTGCAACAATCACTTATCATAAGACATGTTTGACTTTGGAGTGTGATATAGGTTACATCTCACATTCTTTTCTAGCTTGTACTACTAATTTGTTGAAATGGCACTTATGACGAGACAGTTTTAACTTGGTAGAGTGATATTCGTTGCATCTTTCATATGGTGTCTAGCTTTCATTGCTTCGAATTTGTTGAAATGCCTTCTCCTTAGTTTACACATCATAAGTTGTGAATATGCAATGCTGTGAATATGCAATGGCACTAATGACGAGAGACCTCTAACATGGTAGTGTGATGTTTTTTGCATCTTGCATATGATTTATTTCTTGTACTGCTTCACATTTGTTTAAACACCATTTATGATGAGACACTGTTAACTTGGTAGAGCGATATTTGTAGCATCTTTCATATGGTGTCTACCTTCCATTGCATTGCTTCTAATTTGGTGAAATGTCTTCTTCTTAGTTTACACATCATAGTTCTGGTTATCTCTTTCGTCCTATTTTTCATACATATTACATCCTCCTATCATGTGGTTGTCTAACATCAAAGTTCAGTTCGTCTGCATCACGCATCAATTTGTTCTGAGGAACTAAATTGTTATTCGTTTTTCTTGCCGGCTTGACTTAACATGGCACAGAGAAAGAGGAAGAAACACAGAATGGCAGAGAATGAGAAGCGGATGAATCCTGCAGATTCTGCTGGTACTGATGGTGCAATAGAAGGTCAAAGTCCAGCAGAAAATTCTACAAACATGGCATCCCATGCTACACGAGTTGCAAAAGAAGACAAACAGAAACAAATAGCTGCCACCAAACAAGCAGAGACAACCCTAGTTCTTGCAACACCTACCACAGTACTACCAGCTGCACGACGTACTCGTGTGTCAACTGAGCTAGCAGCACGTTCCCAAGCTCCCTTGCCACCTGACACTACTTCCCAACCACTCTTGATACAAGACGAGTTGGCAATATCAGATGAACCTTGTGAGCTTCAACAGCAAGAAGGTAGTTGCCGGAGTCAAGTTACAGTTGCATGCTTCTTTATATGTAGTCTCACAGTTTGATGTACACTAACACTTCCTATGTTTGTTGTTGGACTAGCACCTAGGCGCCAGAGGAAACAAACATCAGGGATAATGCTCGATAGGTTAACTAAATCTAGAGGAGGAAGATTGGAGATCCATTTTGAGGTAGGTTTAAAAAGGCCACGTGATGCTACAGAGTCAGCCAAGTTAGTATCAGAGGCAGCGGTTGCTGTTAGGTGTCATGTACGTATCCTCCCAACATGGATTCAGTACAGGAATGAAAAAGACGAAACCCAGTTCAACACCTTCCTCGACCATTTATCTGTAAGTATGGTTATGTATGGAAACTAGTAATATCATCTTGCTCTGTCCAATACTTTCTAGGTTGCAGATAATGAGACTCCCATAATTTTCAACAGATGAGGTTCAAGTTGGATAGCCAAGATGATGCAACCAGACAAGCTTGCACCCATGTTTTCAAGTCTGCTCCGCGACAGTATCGGTATAACTTGAGGAAAACTCACTTTGAAGGCAAGGCTAATAGTGAACTTGCCCAAACATCTCCAGTGGAATATATATCTGATGAAGACTGGATAGGCCTCGTTAAACACTGGTCCGATCTGAAGTATCAGGTACATTATATATATGTCATCAGATCACATGTTGAAGTCATATTTACGCATGTGCCATACAAATCTATCTTCTTGTAGGTGAACTGTTCAAAGAACAAGGCCAACAGTACGAAAGTAAAAATCCAACAGACGACAGGATCTCGTAGCTATGTTGCACACTGCGAGGCTCTTGTAATTAGCTGTTGTTTCACTCTTTTCGCTGTACCATATTATCAGATCTATATTGACTGTTCCAAATGCAGAGGAAAGCCCGCAAGGACCAAAAAGTACCTGAACCAAATGCTGTGGAAATCTTCAAGGACTGTCACACCAGCAAGAAGAAGGGCATGACTACACTAGTTAAAGCCGCTGTTGTAAGTCCTTAATCCTCATGCCTTTTAACTACTACTTACTCTGACTTGTGCCTTGAACTGCATGGTTTGCAGCCAATGTCTATTACTCTTTTCAATTTTATACACAATTGTCTTAGCGTATCATTGCACCTTACAAGGTTTAAAAGAGAGGAGTAATGTTCCTTTCATCTTGACCCGTAATCTAGTTCCATGCTGGACTTGCCCACACAACGTTACAATTGCCTGTTTGTCTGTTCTCAGTTGTTTTGTGATATGAATGATGTCATACTATGCTTACTGTATTATAAACTTCGTCTCTTCATCCTTAGCCCTCAATACAATGTGAAGAAATAGACAATACATTAGCGATGGTACATGGTAATATGTTTGGAACCTGGTTTTATTATGTACTTTACAATAAAATACAACTAATATTTTACATGGGTTCACCAGAATAAGTTCTGTATATAGACCAAAGCTATTTTTTTGGTTTTGCTGCCTCCTTAATATCTTCTGTTCTGGTACTACTAATGTAAAACCTCAACTTTTCAGTGAGCTATGGAAAAAATGGTGGAACCGCCACCTTCTAAAGGTGGCGAGGCAACTATAACCGCAATGTCAGCTCTTGCTGCAGTGGGTCAGTACCTGTCCACTAACAGTGCCAAAAGCACGTTCCTGCGTAATACTGGGTTGGTTGTTAAGGCAATATCGTCCAAACTACCTCATGATCAAGATATGCAAGCTCAAAGCAATGTTGTATCTGCGCTCCAGACACAAGTCCATTCCCTAACAGAGACCCTTTGTGAAACAACGAGAAACATTGCTCAATGTCGTCAAGATATGCATGGTTTTGAAACCAGACTATCAGACATTTGCTATGTTGTTCAGGAGCCTAGGGAAGATGAAGGCGAGGGTTATGGTGCTCCATCGGATAATACAACATGAAAATGTAACAGTCAGGTCAAATGAACTGAGCTTCTGAACTTCTGGTGGTGCATTTATCTGCTAGACTGTTAAGTTTTATGCCAACCTTCCTTTTTATTATATAGTTGTAATTTGTTTTGGTGCGATACAAAATGTATTCTTAACATGCAGCCACCGCCTAAAGAAAACAGCACGCCATTTTTGTATAGTGTAGGGTGTTCCCTATATTTGCACTGGTGGCGATCTTTGATGCCGAGTGGATGTAATCTATGCAATCGCCTTAATAGCCTAGCGTTAGTTTCGGCCTTATTTATTTCCTACTCTTCTTTTTCCCTGGTTTGCTAGTGGCCGCAACTACCATGGGCCATATACAGGCCGTAGGATCCATGGGTCACCTATGGGCCGTCGATAAATGGGCCTGTAATCGGTGGGCCTCGGGCCGTCGGATAAATGTGTCTACATGGGCCATAATCGGGCGTAATTGGTATCGGCCCAGCATGGTAACAGGTTGTTAACAGGCCGTAGGATAGCAAAGGCTTAATTCTATCACAGGCATAACGGGTCGTTAATGGGCCAGAATATAGGACGGGCTGGAAACGGGGCAACGGTTAACAGGCCAGAAATGGGCCAACTCTTGCCATGGGCCGATTTTGGCCCATTAGGGTAACATGCCAGTAACGGGCCGACTCTTGCCATGGGCCGAATTTCGCCCATTAATGGAACAGGCCAGTAACGGGCCGGAAGTAATCGAGGGCCGAAAAGGAGCCGTCAATAGGTTGAAAGCTAACACGAGCTGGAAACGGCCCATGTAAATCACGGGCCGTTAACGGGTATAAAGAAAATTACTGTTCATTATGGGCTAGACTCACCGTGGGCCTGTAATGGGCCGAAAGATACGAAGGCCTCATATGGGCCGAAAGACGTCGTGGGCCATACATGGGCCGAAAGTGAAATGGGCTGGTATTATATTCGACGGCCCACATGACGTTGTTGGGCCGATTTCCTTTAGGGCCTAACGGGCCGTGAGTTAACGGGCCATAAAATGGGCTATTTGCGAAGAGACCGTTAACAGGCTTTTCATGGGCCAGCCCATTAACTTTTGACCAAGTCAAACGGGCTGGCTTTGTAAGCAAAATGGGCCACTGTTGGGCCGTGCCACGTGTCGACATATCATAGGCGCCTATCTGACCCACTGACGAGCTGACACGTGTTTTGTCCGGCCAATAAGAATTTTACACGTGGAAATTTCCCATTGGTCGGGGCTGTTAACGGGTTATCGGATCCAAAACCCGACCTGATAGCTTAACGGCATTCCGTTACGGTGGATGCCACGTGTCGGTCACCCTTGACGAAAGCACTTCTGTGACGCGCGATTTAACATCATGGAAGTGGACACTTCCGTGATGATAAATTTGGTAATGTCATGGAACACTTCTACGACAGCACAGGTATGACTATCTTGATTCTGTCATAAATTTGTCATGGGTGTACATGCATGACAAAAAAGGCGACCTACTGTGACAAACACATATCATCACGGAAGTGTATTTTTTTTCTAATGATGGATGGCGCAACTGGCTCCGAATTGAGGCTCGGAGCGGCTGCCGGTGCGATTTCTTGAATACGGTCTGATGGTAGAGCTAAATCGTACTCATCGTGACCGCGTGGCGCACAAGGAAGGGGCTCGAATCCGTCGAAGATCAAGTCTCCGCATATATCGGCCGTGTAATTTAAGCTTCCAAACCTGACCTGGTGGCCAGGGGCGTAACTTTCGATCTGCTCCAGATGGCCAAGCGAGTTGGCCCGCAGTGCGAAGCCGCCGAACACAAAGATCTGTCCAGGGAGAAAAGTCTCACCTTGGACTGCATCGCTATCAATGATAGAAGGAGCCATCAAGCCTAACGGCGACGACACAGAGGAACTCTCAATGAAAGCACCAATGTGGGTGTCAAAACCGGCAGATCTTGGGTAGGGGGTCCCGAACTGTGCGTCTAAGGCGGGTGGTAACAGGAGGCAGGGGACACGATGTTTTACCCAGGTTCGGGCCCTCTTGATGGAGGTAAAACCCTACGTCCTGCTTGATTTATTCTTGATGATATGAGTATTACAAGAGTTGATCTACCACGAGATCGGAGAGGCTAAACCCTAGAAGCTAGCCTATGGTATGATTGTATGTTGTCCTACGTACTAAAACCCTCCGGTTTATATAGACACCGGAAAGGGCTAGGGTTACACAAGGTTGGTTACAAAGGAGGAGATATACATATCCGTATTTCCTAGCTTGCCTTCCACGCCAAGTAGAGTCCCATCCGGACACGAGACGAAGTCTTCAATCTTGTATCTTCATATTCCAACAGTCTGGCCAAAGGATATAGTCCGGCTGTCCGGAGACCCCTAATCCCGGACTCCCTCAGTTATGTTTGGACACCAGAAAGGTTTCGAATAGGTTCGGGCATTTTCCTGAGTACCGGGGGTTACCGGAACCCCCCGGAGGGTTAATGGGCCTTCATGGGCCTTAGTGGAAGAGAGGAGGAGGCGGCCAGGTGGAGGCGCCCCCCAAGCCCAATCCGAATTGGGGGGGGGGGGCTTTCGTTCTCTCGCTCTTCCTCTTTCCTTCCCCTCCTAGTTGGACTAGGAAAGGGGGGAACCTACTCCTAGTAGGAGTAGGAATCCCCCCTTGGGGCGCCCCTTGAGGCCGGCCCTCCTTCTCCTCCTCTCCTTTATATACGGGGGAGGGGGCACCCCATGGACACACAAGTTGATTTCTTAGCCGCGTGCGATGCCCCCCTCCACAAATTTCCACCATGGTCATATTGTCGTAGTGCTTAGGCAAAGCCCTGCATTGGTAGTTTCATCATCACCGTCAACACGTCGTCGTGCTGACGAAACTCTCTCTCGGCCCCAGCTGGATCTGGAGTTCGAGGGACGTCACCGAGCTGAACGTGTGCAGATCACGGATGTCCCATGCATTCGGTACTTGATCGGTTGGATCGCGAAGATGTTCGACTACATCAACCGTGTTACTTAACGCTTCCGCTTTCGGTCTATGAGGGTACATAGACACACTCTCCCCTCTTGTTTCTATGCATCTCCTAGATAGATCTTGCATTATCGCGGGAATTTTTCTGAAATACTGCGTTCCCCAACAGTGGCATCCGACCCAGGTCTATGCGTAGATGTTATATGCATGAGTAGAACACAATGGAGTTGTGGGCGTGGGTATATACATATTGCTTGCCGTCACTAGTTTGTTTCTTGATTCCGCGGTATTGTTGGATGAAGCGGCCCGGACCGACATTACATGACCGCGTTCATGAGACTGGTTCTACCGACGTGCTTTGCACACAGGTGACTGGCAGGTGTCTGTTTCTCCAACTTTAGTTGAATCGGATTCAATGAACAGTATTCTTTCTGAAGATCAAAAAGCAATCATTATATGATACGTCTCCAACGTATCTATAATTTATGAAGTATTCATGCTATTATTTTACCATTCTTGGGTGTTTTACAATCATTTTATAGCAACTTTATATCATTTTTGGGACTAACCTATTGACCAAGCGCCCAGTGCCAGTTGCTGTTTTTTGCTTGTTTTCTACATCGCAAAAAATCAATATTAAACGGAGTCCAAACACCATGAAACTTTTTGTGGATTTTTTATGGACCGGAAGAAACCCAATGGGCCAGAGCTGCACCTGGAGGTGCCCCGAAGGGGGCACAACCCACCAAGGCGCGCCAGGGCCCCCCTGGCGTGCCCAGGTGGGTTGTGCCCACCTCGGTGGCCTCCCGTACCCCTTCTTTGCACTATAAATTCACAAATATTCCGAAACTCTTCGGGGTTAACCTAGATCAGAAGTTCCATCGCCGCATGGCTCCGTAGCCACCGAAAACCAATCTAGACCCGTTTCGGCACCCTGCCGGAGGGGGGAATCATCTCCGATGGCCATCTTCATCATCCAGGCGGCCACCACGATGAAGAGGGAGTAGTCCACCCTCGGGGCTGAGGGTTTGTATGAGTAGCTATGTGTTTAATCTCTCTCTCTCTCTCGTGATCTATATCACGGGCTTTGTTAATATAGTCGGATCATATGATGTTTCTCCCCTCTATACTCTTGTTGTGATGAATTGAGTTTTTCCCTTTGAGATCTCGTTGTTATCAGATTGAATACTTTTATGGATTTGAGAATACTTGATATATGTCTTGCAATTGAATACTCGTGGTGACAATGGGGTATCGTATTGATTCAGTTGATATATGTTTTGGCACTCAACATGCGGATTCCCACGGTGACATTGGGGTAATCTATGCATAGGGGTTGATGCACGTTATTGTCCTTGTTTCTCCGGTAGAAATCTTGGGGCACTCTTGTACTTATTTGTGTGGATTGAGTATTATGAATATGAATATACTTTGGTGTTATTCTAGTACGAACTCTAGGATAAATCGAACGGAAAAAATAGCTTTGGGTTATTTTAGTATGAACTCTTGAATAGATCAAACGGAAAGAATAGCTTTGAGGTGGTTTAGTACCCTACAAACAATTCCTATCTTTTGTTCTCCGCTCATAGGAACTTGGGAGTGATTCTTCGTTACACTTTGAGGGATAATCATATGATCCAACTATGTTAGCATTGTTGAGAGATTGCACGACCCTATGCCTCATTTTTAAGCATTGCAATACCGTTTTTGTGCCCGTTTACTATTTTCTACTTGGCTGTTTTTATTTATTCAGATTATAAAAAGATATCTCTACCATCAATATTACACTTTTATCACCATCTCTTCTCCGAACTAGTGCACCTATACAATTTGCCATTGTATCGGGTGTGTTGGGGACACAAGAGATTGCTTGTATTTGGTTGCAGGCTCGTTTGAGAGTGACCATCTTCATCCTACACCTCTCACGGATTGAGAAACCTTAGGTCATCCACTTGAGGGAAAATTGCTATTGTCCAATAGAACTCTGCGCTTGGACGCCCAACAAGTGTCTACAAGAATAAAGTTGCGTAGTAGACATCAAGCTCTTTTCTGGCGCCGTTTTTGGAGAGGTTAGGTAAGCGGCACTCACATCCTGTCAATGAAGCTCTTTTCTGGCGCCGTTGTCGGGGAGGTGAGTGCTTGAAGGTATATCTTGGGATCTTGCAATTGAATCTTTTAGTTTCTTGTTTTATCACTAGTTTGGTTTATAAAAGAAAACTACAAAAAATGGAGTTGAGGTTGCATCATATTATTGATCATCTTTATAATATCTTTCTTGAAAATGATGGTTTGGAAAATTGTGCTCAATTGATAGAAGAAGAAGTCAATAAAATGCTTGGCATAAAATATTTGAATGATGAGCATGATTGCAATGTTATTAGTATGAATTCTTTGAATGTCCATGATGCTAATGATATGCAAAGCCATAAGCTTGAGGATGCGATATTTGATGAATATTATATTTTTAGTCCCCCAAGTTTTGATGAGAAAATTTATTATGATGATTGCATGCCTCCTATATATGATGATTATGGTGATGACATGTATGCTATATTAAATAATTATAAAAATGAAACTTGTCATCATGATTTTAATTTCCAATCACATGAGAGTTATTTTGTTGAGTTTGCACCCACAACTATTGATGAGAATAAATTTGCTTATGTAGAGAGTGACAAAATTTCTATGCTTATGCATCATGAAAAGAATGCTTTATGTGATAGTTATATTGTTGAATTCATTCATAATGCTACTGAAAATTATTATGAGGGAGGAACATATGCTTGTAGGTATTGCAATAATATCAAGTTTCCTCTCCATGTGTTGAAATTTTTGAAGTTTTGCTTGTTTTGCCTTCCTATGCTAGTTGATTCTTATTCCCATAAGTTGTTTGCTCACAAAATCCCTATGCTGAGGAAGTGGGTTAGGCTTAAATGTGCTAGTCATATGCTTCATGATTCTCTCTTTACATTTCAATTCTTATCTTTTATGCGAGCATCATTGAAATCATCATGCCTAGCTTTAAAGGCATAAAAGAAAAGCGCTTCTTGGGAGACAACCCAATACTTTTACTTACTGTTTTTGCGTGTTCACATGCTTATGCTACTGTAGTAATAATGTTTTATTGCTTTTGTTTCAATAAAGTGCCAAGTAAATCCTTTAGGATCTTGATTAGGCGATAGTTGCTTTGATCTTGCTGAAAAGCAGAAACTTTTGCGCTCAAGAAAATAATTTTCGTTTTTAAAAGAAACGTGATAAAATGCTGATTATTTTTGCAGAAGATTAATAGACTAATTGCTCAGGTTGTCCTAATTGTTCAGAATGTTTGGAGTAGCAGAAGTATGGTTTGAGTACAGATTACTACAGACTGTTCTGTTTTTGACTGATTCTGTTTTCAATGCATAGTTTGCTTGTTTTCTAGTTTCTATGGCTTATATTGCTCAATATAAATTATGGAAATGATATGATACAGTAGGCATTGTGTGAGAACAATTATGAATGTTGTCTTTTGCAGTACCAAAAGTGGAATGCTTTGCTCTTTATCACACTAACCTATCTCACAAAGTTCCGTTAAGTTTTGTGTGATTGAAGTTTTCAAGTTTTGGGTGAGATTTCGATATAAGGAGAATAAAGAGTGACAATACCCTAAGCTTGGGGATTCCCAAGGCACCCCAAGGTAATATTCAAGTAACATCCAAGCAACTAATCTTGGGGATGCCCCGGAAGGCATCCCCTCTTTCGTCTCCAACATTATCGGTAACCTCACTTGGAGCTATGCTTTCATTCATCACATGATATGAGTTTTGCTTGGAGCGTCCATTTATTTTGTTAGGATTTTCTTGCTGTTATTTATAATAATGTTTTTCATCTTTTATTTCAATAAAAGTGGCAATGATAGCCTTTGCAATGCTTATTTTGCAAGTATACATGTTGCTGTTTGAAAACAGAAAGTTTACCGATGTTGCAAAAATTCCCTAGAAAATTCAGAATGTGATAAAATGTTGAAACTTTTTGAAAAATGATCTCTGGTAAATTTTCTGCAGTGTGGTAAATTTTCATAATTTTTGGAGTTGAATAAGTATTGATACTCTTGCATTCTTTACAGACTGTACTGTTTTGGCATATTGCTATTATGTTTGCATATGTTTGCTTGTTTAATGATTCTATTTGAGGATAGGAGTATTAAATATGCAGAGGCATTTAGTATGCAATGTTGAATAATAATTTTAGTGATTTGATACAGTAGAGAATTATTAAGTTTTTGCATTGGTTTATACTAACTTATCTCACGAGTCCTTGTTGAGGTTTGTGTGGATGAAGCTTTTGAGATTTAAAAAACCGTGATATGAGAAGAATTAAGGAGACACAAAAGCTCAAGCTTGGGGATGCACAAGGCACCCCAAGATAATATTTCAAGAAGTCTCAGGCATCTAAGCTTGTGGATGCCCCGGTAGGCATCCCACCTTTCTTCTCCAACAATTATCGGTTAGTACTGGTTGAGCCTAAGTTTTGCTTCTTCACATGATGTGTGCTATCCTTGGATTTTAATTTTATTTTGTTTTTTCTTGCTGTTTTAATAAAGTGCTTAGATCTGAAAGTTTTTAAATAAAATAGAGTCCTCCAATAATTGCCAGGGAGGCTAGGTAAGCGGCATTCACATCCCGTCAACGAAGCTCTTTTCTATGGAATTGCTCTAGTGCTTCACTTATATCTTTTTGAGCACGGTGTGCTTTAGTATTTTTGAAGAAACTCTCCCTTGCTTCACTTAAATTAATTTGAGATAAAGAAATATTATGCTCATGATCTTCATTTGTATCTTTTTGGAGTAGCTTGTCATTTACTCTTGTGCTTCACTAATATCCTATGACTAAATTGTTGAATAAATTGAATGTCATGAAGTTGAAATAAAATCATGTCTAGTGGTAGCTTCACATTGGGTTTAGAAAGTGAAATCTTTCGAGGCTTGACAGTCACAATATTGGTCATACAAGCAATTCACAAATAATTAGTATAAGGAAGAGAACTTTCACAAGGAAGACAACGTAATGGTTTATGTTTGTTCATATTCACATGTAAGTTACATTCTCATAGATCCTTCAACATGTGGTGCTTGCCCCCCATCTTTGCTAGCCAAAAATTCCGCACCAAGTAGAGATACTACTTGTGCATCCAAAAACCCTTAAACCCAAATCTTATTTTCAAGAGTCCACCATACCTACCTAAGGATTGAATAAGATCCTTCAAGTAAGTTTTCACCGGTGCAATAAGGCAATACAAATTGCTTCTAAAAGTGTTAGATCATTTAGTAAGAGAAAATTGAGCGTTGTATGAACTTGTGATGGCAAAGAATAAAAGCGACAGACTGCATAATAAAGGTTTATATCATAAGGGGCAATATAACATGACGTTCTTTTGCACTAAGGGGTTGAGCATACAAACAAATAAGCGCATGGCAACCTCTGCTTCCCTCTGCGAAGGGCCTATCTTTTACTTTTTAGTATTTACTTTTATGCAAAGAGTCAAAGTTTTTCTCTCTATTCCTTTTTATTTTTCTCTTTTGGCAAGCATCATGTGGTGAGGAAAGATCTAGGCACATATATCCAGTTGGGAGGCGAAATTATAAGCCCCTATCTTTCTATGTGTCCGGTTGAAACGTTTTGCTCATGTGTATGCGATCAGTGTTAGCAATCATAGAAGACTATATGATGGTTGATTATGTGGAGCTCTTACTTAAACTCTATTGAATAAGTTAAATTGCAATTGCTTGGTGACTAAGAACATAGGTTGTTGGGTTTCAAGATAATTCATTGTTTGAACCTTAACATGTGAATTGGTTGCCACTATAACATAAGAAGTTTCATAAGAAAGAATTGATGTTATGATGCTAGGCAAAGTGGTTGAAATTATCATTGATCAAGCTTTTGCACTTTGCTAGGATTCACACTTCATAAATTATTTCTTTCATCATTTACCTACTCGAGGACGAGTAGGAATTAAGCTTGGGGATGCTGATACGTCTCCAACGTATCTATAATTTATGAAGTATTCATGCTGTTATTTTACCATTCTGGGTGTTTTACAATCATTTTATAGCAACTTTATACCATTTTTAGGACTAACCTATTTACCCAGTGCCCAGTGCCAGTTGCTGTTTTTTGCTTCTTTTTTACATCGCGGAAAATCAATATTAAACGGAGTCCAAACACCATGAAACTTTTTGTGGATTTTTTATGGACCGGAAGGAACCCAATGGGCCATAGCTGCACCTGGGGGGTGCCTTGAGGGGGGCACAACCCACCAGGGCGCGCCAGGGCCCCCTGGCGCGCCCAGGTGGGTTGTGCCCACCTCGGTGGCCTCCTGTACCCCTTCTTTGCACTATAAATTTCCAAATATTTTGAAACTCTTCGGGGTTAATCTAGATCGGAAGTTCCGCCGCCGCAGGGCTCCGTAGCCACCGAAAACCAATCTAGACCCGTTCCTGCACCATGCTGGAGGGGGGAATCATCTCCCGTGGCCATCTTCATCATCCCGGCGGCCACCACGATGAAGAGGGAGTAGTCCACCCTCGGGGCTGAGGGTTTGTATGAGTAGCTATGTGTTTAATCTCTCTCTCTCTCGTGATCTATATCACGGGCTTTGTTAATATAGTCGGATCATATGATGTTTCTCCCCTCTATACTCTTGTTGTGATGAATTGAGTTTTTCCCTTTGAGATCTCGTTGTTATCAGATTGAATACTTTTATGGATTTGAGAATACTTGATATATGTCTTGCAATTGAATACTCGTGGTGACAATGGGGTATCGTATTGATTCAATTGATATATGTTTTGGCACTCAACTTGCGGATTCCCGCGGTGACATTGGGGTAATCTATGCATAGGGGTTGATGCACGTTCTTGTCCTTGTTTCTCCGGTAGAAATCTTGGGGCACTCTTGTAGTTCTTTGTGTGGATTGAGTATTATGAATATGAATATGCTTTGGTGTTATTCTAGTACAAACTCTAGGATAGATCGAACGGAAAAAATAGCTTTGCGTTATTTTAGTATGAATTCTTGAATAGATCGAACGGAAAGAATAGCTTTGAGGTGGTTTAGTACCCTACAAACAATTCCTATATTTTGTTCTCCGCTAATAGGAACTTGGGAGTGATTCTTCGTTACACTTTGAGGGATAATCATATGATCTAACTATGTTAGCATTGTTGAGAGATTGCACTAGAGAAAGTACGGACCCTAGGCCTCACTTTTAAGCATTGGAATATTGTTTTTGTGCCCGTTTACTATTTGCTACCTTGCTGTTTTTATTTATTCAGATTATAAAAATATATGTCTACCATCAATATTACACTTTTATCATCATCTCTTCGCCGAACTAGTGCACCTATACAATTTTCCATTGTATTGCGTGTGTTGGGGACACAAGAGATTGCTTGTATTTGGTTGCAGGGTCGTTTGAGAGAGACCATCTTCATCCTACACCTCTCACAGATTGATAAACCTTAGGTCATCCACTTGAGGGAAAAGTGCTGCTGTCCTGCAAAACTCTGCACTTGGAGGCCCGACACGTGTCTACAAGAATAAAGGTTCGTAGTAGACATCACTATACCATGTTGTGGTTTTTATGCCATAGGTAAGAATGGTTCTTGCTAAGCGTGTAGCAGCCACGTAAAACTTGCAACAACAAAGTAGAGGACGTCTAACTTGTTTTTGCAGGGCATGTTGTGATGTGATATGGTCAAGACATGATGAGATATAAATTGTTGTATGAGATGATCATGTTTTGTTAAAGTTATCGGCAATTGGCAGGAGCCTTATGGTTGTCTCTTTATTGCATAAGATGCAAGAGCTATATAATTGCTTTACTTTATCGGTATGCGATAGCAATAGTTACAAAAGCAATAGTTGGCGAGATGACCATGTGACGACACATTGATAGAGATCAAGATGATGGAGATCATGGTGTCATGTCGGTGACGATGGAGATCATGATGGTACTTTGGAGATGGAGTTCAAAGGCACAAGATGATGATGGCCATATCATGTCACGTATTTTGATTGCATGTGATGTTTATATTTTATGCATCTTATTTTTCTTAGTACGACAGTAGCATTATGAGATGATCCCTTACTAAAATTTCAAGGTATAAGTATTCTCCCTGAGTATGCACCGTTGCGACAGTTCTTCGTGCTGAGACACCATGTGATGATCGGTGTGATAAGCTCTACGTTCACATACAATGGGTGCAAGCCAGTTTTGCACAAGCAGAATACTCAGGTTAAACTTGACGAGCCTAGCATATGCAGATATAGCCTTGGAACACTGAGACCGAAAGGTCTAGCGAGAATCATATAGCAGATATGATTAACATAGTGATGTTCACCATTGAAAACTTCTCCATCTCACGTGATGATCGGACATGGTTTAGTTGATATGGATCACGTGATCATTTAGATGACTAGAGGGATGTCTATCTAAGTGGGAGTTCTTAAGTAATATGATTAATTGAACTTAAATTCATCATGAACTTAGTCCTGATAGTATTTGCATATCTATGTTGTAGATCAATAGCTCGCGTATAGCTTCCCCATTTTATTTATGATATGTTCTGAGTACTACAATCACTTGAATCAAGTGAGAGTTAATCTTCAAGATAAGATAGTGATTGACAGAATTCTCTAGTCACTATCACCAAGTTACTAGAACTTCGTGATGAACTATAATATGCAAGAGATAACGGAAACAATTCCCAAGCTCTTCGCGATGCTGAAATTGGCGAAGGTAGAAATCAAGAAAAAGAATCAAGTGTTGATGGTTGACAAGACCACTAGTTTCAAGTAAAAGGGCAAGGGAAAGAACGGGAACTTCAAGAAGAATGGAAAGCAAGTTGCCACTCCCGTGAAGAAGCTCAAAGCTAGACCTAATCCTGAAACTGAGTGCTTGTACTGCAAAGGGAATGGTCACTGGAAGCGGAACTACCCCAAATACTTAGCGGATAAGAAGTATGGCAAAGTGAACAAAAGTATATTTGATATACATGTTATTGATGTGTACTTTACTAGTGTTCATAGTAACCCCAGGGTATTTGATACCGGTTCAGTTGCTAAGGTTAGTACTCGAAACAGGAGTTGCAAAATGAACAGAGACTAGTTAAGGGCAAGGTGACGATGTGTGTTGGAAATGATTGCAAGGTTGATAAGATCACCATCGCACACTCCTTTTACCAAAGGGATTAGTGTCGAACCTAAAATAAATGTTATTTGGTGTTTGCGTTGAGCATGAATATGATTGGATCATGTTTATTGCAATACGGTTATTCATTTAAGTCAAAGAATAATTGTTGTTCTGTTTACATGAATAAAACCTTCTATGGTCATACACTTAATATAAATGGTTTATTGAATCTCGATCATAATGATACACATATTCATAATATTGATGCCAAAAGATGCAAAGTTGATAATGATAGTGCAACATACTTGTGGCACTGCCGTTTAGGTCATATTGGTCTAAAACGCATGAAGAAACTCCATGCAAATGGACTTTTGGAAGCACCTGATTATGAATCATTTGATGCTTGTGAACCATGCCTCATGGGCAACATGACTAAGACTCCATTCTCCGGAACAATGGAGCGAGCCACTGACTTATTGGAAATATTACATACTGATGTATGTGGTCCGATGAGTGTTGAGGCTCACGGCGGGTATCGTTATTTTCTGACCTTCACAGATGATTCGAGCAGATATGAGTATATCTACTTAATGAAACACAAGTCTGAAACTTTTGAAAAGTTCCAAGAATTTCAGAGTGATGTGGAGAATCATCGTAACAAGAAAATAAAGTTTCTACGATCTGATCGTGGAGACGAAATATTTGAGTTACGAGTTTGGCCTTCAGTTGAAACAATGTCGAATATTTTCGCAACTCACGCCACCTGGAACACCACAACGTAATGGTGTGTCCGAACGTCATAACTATACTTTATTAGATATGGTGCGATCTATGATGTCACTACTACAGGATGCTGCTAACGCGACACTACGATCAGAGACCCTTCGAGAAACTGTGTGCGATGCAATAATCGCAAATGGTGGTGTATGAAAACCGTCAAAAATGTATAAAATGTTTGTGATGACGGATGCATCAAACACGGTTCAGATTTTAGTTGCGTGTGTGATGAAGGGCATACGGTTGAGTTCAATTAACTGTTTGCGATGAGGAGTGTCGGTGTACTAAAGTAGGGGTACCCTTAGTACCCCGAACTTGTGCACGGGCAGTCGCAGCGTCCCGCGGCAAGGCCTGCCAGGTCACCGCCAAGATCCTCCGTGGTCCCTTTGAAGACCATTCAAGAACAAAGTACTCAAGACAAGACCCCGGCAAGAGGAGCTTGCCGGGAAGAAGGCAAGACCCCGGCAAGAGGAACTTGCCGGGAAGGCCATCCGAAGCATCCCAAGGCCCCGGCAAGAGGCGCTTGCCGGGAAGGCCATCCAAGGCATTCCAAGGAACTTGCCACGGCGCGCTACGCGCCCCGACAAGGCCCGGTGAGCGACAAGCTCCCGGAAGCGACAAGTCGACGGCCGCGGCAAGGTGCTTGCCGCGGCAAGCCCCCACTCCACGCCCGCGCTCTAGCACATCCACCCACGTGTCACTCCGGGGCCCCTCCCAAGCGCACGTGGCAGGAGGCTGTGCAGCTAGGGGCGTGCGGTGGCACGCAGGCGCTGACAAGACAACCATCGTGGCAAGACGGTGGCGTCCCTAGCGGTCCCTTTCGGTGCTGTCTAGGCGACACAGACGGGCATTTAATGCCCTTGTCCCCTTCCGTCAGGGTTAGGTATGATAACACTGTAGCCACTAGCTGTGCCTACTACAGCACCTAGCTGTGCCTACCCACGGCACCCTTTCCACTTTTGCCCTCCGTTGCCCTATGTCGGTAACCCCTTGAGCATATAAAAGGAGGCCCGGGGCAACATAGAGAGGGGTTGGGTTCAGCGACTCCCCACACTCAGGCTCGATCTCGCTCCCGAGCTAGAAATCAATACCAATCCACAAAGCAGGAGTAGGGTTTTACGCATCCGTGCGGCCCGAACCTGGGTAAATCGTCCGTGTGCTTCGTCTCGATCAGTTCTCCGCTCGCGCGCTTCGCCTCGATCTGCTCTTTGCGCAACCTCCGCCCCCCGCCGAACCAAAAGGGACCCGGTCCGCCAGTCCCATAGGTGTCCGTGGATCAGAAACCCCGGCATCTCTGGCGCGCCAGGTAGGGGCTCTCGAAGTTGTGTGAATCAGATCCGGCATTCTTGCGGGCTAGATCTTCATCTTCTTCATCGATCTTCACGATCTTCATCAACATGCCGCCGAAGAAGAAGGTTTCGGAGGCAGCTGCTCCGTCCGCGCCGAGCCACCCACCGCCGGAGCAAACGGACGGTGGGGCAGGCGCCGGCGGAAGGGCACGCATCGACGAGGGAACTCTCGGTGCTGCCAGGTCCCAGGGCAAGGCTGCGCTGCCCATCGGCGGCGTGGCCGGCTCCCACAACGACCGGGCGCCCTCCAAGACCTCGGCGTCCGTGCATGCACCGCGCCCATCTCAGGAGGCGCGGGACTGGCAGCGTCATGGTACTCACGGTACCATGCGCTCCCTGGATCAAGATCGAGCTGGTGGATCCCGGAGCGCCCAGGACCACCATGCGCGTCAACAAGCCGGCGCGAGCGAGACGCGGTCGCCTGGACGGGATACTGCTCCTTCTAACGTGGTTAGGAGTCCGAGCGTATCCCGCTCCTCGCACCGTTTGCTACCGCCGCCCGCCACCGCAGCGGAAGCCCTGGCGCGAGCCCAGCTGCTCCTAGACTACCCTCCAGCGGCGGACAAGATCGACGACTAGAGGGCCACTATCCAGAGTCTCATCGGCTTCGCCAACGGCGACCCTCCTCGGCAGCCGAGCATGTTGCAGCCGCAGCGAGTCAGCCAGGCGCGAACCGGTGGAGACAAGACTGGTGGGGGTGCAACTACTGTGCACTCCCCACCCCGAAGGCCAAGATCACCGACTCTCCGGATCCACCTCGACAGCGACTCCACCGCGTCGTCTGATCCTCGAGCTCGTCGCGATCAGCGCCAAGTTCTTCAAGAACGGCAGCGGGAAGACGCTCGTACTCGCATCGAGCGCCAGAGAGAAGCGCGACGTCAGTCAGACCAGCGCGCTGGGCCCTCTGTTGACATGCATGCGCCAGGGGAACCAGGCGACTTACCGTACCCAGTAGGTTGCCCTGCGTTCACTCGTGAGCTGCGGCAAGTCCAGTGGCCCAGTACGAAGAACTTCAAGCCAGATGTACCAGAGAAGTACGACGGCAAGTTGCATCCGTCGGAGTTCCTCAGCATCTACACCATCACGGTGCAGGCTGCTGGGGGACGAGACGACAAGATCCTTGCCAACTACTTTCCGCTGGTGCTTAAGCCCAACGTCAGGTCCTGGCTCATGCACTTGCCGGACAACTCCATATCCTCCTGGGCCGAGCTGTGCCATCAGTTTGTTGGCGCCTTCACAGGCGGCCACAAACCTCATGGCCAAGAGAGCGATCTTCATCTGCTCGTCCAGAAGGAAGGAGAGCCCCTGCGCCAGTACATCCAGAGGTTCAGCCGTGTTCACCACAACATCCCAAATATCCACCCTGCCGCGGTAATCAGCGCGTTCCATCAGAACATGCGTAACCGCAGGATGCGGGAGGAGTTGGCGATGTGCAAGATTCGGGACGTCGGCGAGCTTTATGCCCTGGCCGACAGGTGTGCACGCGCTGAGGAGGGGAGGAAATTCCCCGGGGAAAGCACTGGAGCAGGAGGATCTGACAGTGAGGATGCCGCCCCGGCAAAGAGAAGCCGGCGGCACAACAACAGGAAGAAGCAGAACAACGAGGTGCTGGTCGTTGAGCAGTCCGGCAATGAAGGTGACGCCACGAAGGCTACAGTTAATAGATCCGGCAAGGAAGTTGCCGCGTGCACCAACTGTCAGGCTGTGGCGGTCGCCGACAAGCGGGACGGCTCCGGCAAGCAATACTGTAAGATTCACCGCACCATGGGCCATGACCTCCAGAACTGCAAGAAGGTCGAGCAGCTCGTCCAGCAACAGAGGGCTGAGTACGAGCGGCGCGACAAGGAGAGAGCCCAAGGAGGTGCCGAGAAACCTGGCCAGAAGCGCACCGGCCAGGAAGGACGCCGCGGCAAGGCCAAGCAGCGGCAAGGAGACAGACCTCCCCGTGGTCGCGACAACGACGAAGACGACAGTGAGGATGAAGACATGGATGACGTTGAGACCAGTGAGCAGGAGTTTCAGAAAGCCACAGAGGTCTTGTGCGTTGACGGGGGTGCTTCCCTGCATACCTCGCACCGCCAACTCAAACAGTGGGTGCGGGAAGTCAATGCAGCGGAACCACCCATCGAATCGCGCAAGCTTCTGAAGTGGTCCAGCACGCCTATCATCTTTGACATTGAGGACCACCCTGATCGCACAACCGCGGTCGGGTGTCTGCCGATGTTGGTTTCACCAACCATCTGCAACCTCAAGGTCACCAAGATGCTAGTCGACGGCGGGGCCGGCTTAAACCTGATCTCCTCCGCTGTGCTCCGAAAACTCCAGATCCCTGACGGCGAGCTCGAAGAGACCGGCACATTCCAAGGAATCAACCCGGGAAAGAGCAAGCCGAAGGGGAAGGTCACGCTGCCGGTAACATTCGGCAGCGAGTTGAACTTCAGGACTGAGAGGGTCACGTTCGACGTTGCCGATATCCCGTTGCCTTACAATGGGATACTTGGCCGTCCAGCACTCGCCAAGTTCATGGCGGCCTCTCACTACGCGTATAACGTGCTGAAGATGCCAGGCCCGATAAGCGTCATTTCTGTCCCTGGCGACAAGAAGGACGCTCTTATCTGTGCCGACAAGATCTACCGGGAAGCAGCAGCCACGGCAGACCGCGATCCACTTGCCGCTGAAGCTCCCGGGACCAAGAGGACCAAGTCCGGCAGGAGTTCTGGTGCCCACTCCGGCAAGCGCACCTCTTCGGAGTGCTGCGCTACCGTTGAGGACGCACCATCGAGCTCCGGGAAGACCAAGTCCGGCAAGAGCTGTGATGCCCACTCTGGCAAGCGCACCCTTCGGAGTGCTGCGCTGCCGTCAAGGACGCACCATCGAGCTCCACCGGCAAGAAGACCAAGTCCGACAAGAGCTCTGATGCCCACTCCGGCAAGCGCACCTCTTCGGAGTGCTGCGCTGCCGTCGAGGACGCACCATCGAGCTCCACCGGCAAGAAGACCAAGTCCGGCAAGAGCTCTGATGCCCACTCCGGCAAGCGCACCTCTTTGGAGTGCTGCGCTGCCGTCGAGGACGCACCATCGAGCTCCACCGGTAAGAAGACCAAGTCCGGCAAAAGCTCTGGTGCCCACTCCGGCAAGCGCGCCTCTTCGGAGCGCTGCGCTGCCGTCGAGGACGCACCATCGAGCTTCACCGGCAAGCACAAGAAGACGATGGCAGCTCCGCCAGAGACGAAGAAGGTGTCCGCCAAGGAGGATGGCGCTGGTGGTACCTTTACCATCAGTGCCACGCTTGACCCTAAATAGGAAAGCGTGCTCATTGCTTTCCTGCGGGCGAACGTCGACGTGTTTGCATGGCAACCGTCTGACATCCCCGGTGTTCCCAGGGAAGTGATTGAGCACCACCTTGTCGTCTGTCCTCATGCGCGGCCCGTCAAGAAGAAAGTCCGGAAGCAGGCGGTGGAGCACCAAGAATTCATTGCGGAGGAAATCAAGAAACTGGAAGCAGCAGGCCTCGTCAGAGGAGTGCTCCATCCCACGTGGTTGGCCAATCCTGTAGTCGTGCGCAAGGCAAACGGAAAATGGAGGCTTTGCATCGATTTCACCGATGTTAACAAAGCTTGTCCCAAAGACCCGTTTCCTTTGCTGCGCATTGACCAGATTGTTGACTCCACAGCAGGATGTGATTTGCTTTCGTTTCTTGATGCGTACTCCGGGTATCATCAGATCTTCATGGCAGAGGAGGATGAAGAGAAGACCGCATTTATAACTCCATATGGCACGTACTGCTTCGTACGGATGCCTTTTGGATTAAAGAATGCTGGTTCGACATTTGCAAGAGTAGTCCATATTGCTCTTGAGCCACAAATACACAGAAATGTGGAAACCTACATGGATGATATAGTGGTCAAGAGCAAGGACAGAGCAACCCTGATCCAAGACTTGGACGAGACTTTTGCAAATCTGCGCAAGATCAGCCTCAAGCTCAACCCAGAGAAGTGTGTGTTTGGAGTTCCCTCCGGCAAGCTTCTCGGGTTCTTCGTGTCTCAGCGGGGGATTGAAGCCAATCCCGACAAGATCAAGGCCATTGAGCAGATTGAAGCACCGAAGCGCGTCAAGGATGTACAGAAACTTGCCGGTTGCGTGGCTGCTCTCAGCAGGTTCATCTCTCGGTCTGCTGAGCGCGCCCTGCCATTTTTCAAACTATTGAAAAAGGCAGGTCCAATGAAATGGACTCCGGATGCGGAGGCTGCGCTGCAAGACCTGAAGAGATACCTGTCCTCCCCTCCAATACTTGTCGCGCCTAAGCCACAAGAAAAGTTGCTGCTGTACATAGCGGCAACCAATCAAGTGGTTAGTGCTGCGTTAGTGGCAGAGAGGGAGGCGGATGATGAGCCAGCAACCGCGATAAGCGCATCCAGCGACAAGCAGGGGGCTTCCCCGACAAGCTCTGGTCCCGACAAAGATGAACCCGCGCTGATACACGAGGAGATACGGAAGAAAACGGTGCAGCGCCCAGTTTACTTTGTCAGTTCCCTCCTGCAGGGGGCTAGGTCAAGGTACTCTGGTGTGCAGAAACTGCTTTTCGGCCTTCTCATGGCCTCGAGAAAGCTGCGCCATTACTTCCAAGCACACGAGATCACAGTGGTCACTCGCTTTCCGCTGAAGAGGATACTGCAGAATCCTGAAGCGACAGGCAGGATTGTTGAGTGGGCACTGGAACTGTCAAGCTTTGGTCTCAAGTTTGAAAGCACTTCAACTATCCAGAGCAGAGCATTGGCAGAATTCATAGCGGAATGGACGCCAACTCCGGACGAAGAAATTCCGGAGACGAGCATCCCCGACAAAGAAGCGAGCAAAGAGTGGCTGATGTACTTTGATGGTGCCTTCTCGCTGCAAGGCGCCGGCGCTGGTGTGCTACTTATCGCGCCCACCGGAGAGCACCTCAAGTACATAGTCCAAATGCACTTTCCCAAGGAGCAAGCAACAAACAATACTGCAGAGTATGAGGGATTGCTTGCCGGTCTCAGGATCGCGGCAGACCTTGGGATTAAGAAGCTCATTGTTAGGGGTGACTCACAGCTTGTCGTCCGCCAAGTAAACAAGAATTATTAGAGTCCGTTGATGGAAGCTTACGTCGACGAAGTGAGAAAGCTAGAAGAGCGCTTTGACGGCCTACAAATGGAGCACGTTCCGAGAACTCAGAACGCCATTGCAGATGGCCTGTCGAAATGCGCCGCACTTAAGTTACCTGTGGAACCAGGGACCTTTGTGCTCAAGCTGTCTCAACCGTCCGTGACACCATTAACTGGACAAAGCAAGAAGAGGAAGTTGATTCCTGGTGACTACCTGCCGGCAGAGCTTCCCGAAGCCGCCGCCAAGAAGGTCCCCAAGATCAACACCGAAGGCGCTGAGGAGCAGTCTGCTCCGGCAAGCCCTAAGGCTTGTTCCGTTGAAGCAAAAGCTCCCGGCAAGCTTGTCACGGAATGTCACGCTCCGGCAGAGACACAGCTTCTCGCCGTAGAAGCAGATATTCCTGCAGCAACCTCCAAGATCAACGCCAAGAACGCCGGGGAGCCAGATGCTCCGGCAAGCCCTAGGGTTTGTTCCGTTGAAGCTGAAGCTCCCGGCACGCTTGTCGCGGAACGTCAAGCTCCGGCAGAGACACAGCTTCTCGCCGTAGAAGCGGATGTTCCCGCGGCAGCGGAGTCGCCTTTAGTCCTTGTTGTCGAGCCACAGGCTCCAACATGGGCGCAGCAGATTGTCCGTTTTCTTCAGACAGGAGAACTTCCCGAAGAGCAAGAAGAAGCCGAAAGAGTAGCCCGGCAGTCAAGTATGTACCAGTTCGTCGACAAGACGCTGTACAGAAGAAGACTCAACGGTGTGAAATTGAGGTGCATTCCCCGGGAAGACGGACAGAAGCTGTTGGCAGAGATACACGGAGGCATATGTGGTCACCACATTGGCGCAAGAGCACTCGTCGGCAAAGCATTCCGGCAAGGTTTCTTCTGGCCAACAGCCCTCCAGGATGCAACTGCACAAGTAACCAAGTGTGAAGCGTGCTAGTTCCATTCCAAGCAGATACACCAGCTAGCTCAAGCTCTCCAGACGATCCCTTTATCCTGGCCCTTTTCGGTCTGGGGGCTCGACATCCTCGGCCCCTTCCCCCGAGCTGTCGGGGGCTTTGAGTACATGTACGTCGCAATCGACAAGTTCACAAAGTGGCCGGAAGTGGAACCAGTGAGGAAGGTGACCGCACAGTCAGCCGTCAAGTTCTTTAGGTCGATTGTTTGCCGCTTCGGGATCCCTAACCGGATAATCACCGACAATGGCACACAGTTCACGAGCCACGCCTTCATGCAGTACATCCAAGATCTCGGCGCCAAAGTCTGCTTCGCTTCTGTTGCTCACCCAAGGAGCAACGGTCAAGCGGAGAGGGCAAATGCTGAGGTGCTGCGCGGGCTCAAGACCAGAACTTTCGACAGGCTGTGCAAATGCGGAAGAAACTGGATCGAGGAGCTACCGGTGGTTCTTTGGTCGATCAGAACGACGCCAAATTGAGCCACTGGACAGACACCCTTTGCTCTAATCTATGGAGCAGAGGCAGTTACCCCCACGGAACTCGTATACGGGTCACCTCGAGTGCTCGCTTATGATGAGCTTGAGCAAGAGCGGCTGCGGCAAGATGATGCGCTGCTCCTTGAGGAAGATCGTCTCCAGGCTGCTGTGCGAGCTGCTCGCTACCAGCAAGCTCTGCGCCGCTATCACAGCCGCAGAGTCAATGCCAGGAGTTTCGAGGAAGGCGACCTTGTTCTTCGGCGCGTTCAGTCGGCCAAGAATTCCAACAAGTTGACGCCGAAGTGGGAAGGCCCTCACCGGGTGAAACGAGTCACAAGGCCTGGCGCCATCCGCCTTGAGACCGAAGATGGCATTCCAGTGAGCAACTCCTGGAACATCGAGCATCTTCGTAAGTTTTACCCGTAAGGCGCGGCTGTCGAACCCCGTCCGGCAACCACCTTTCTGTACGAGTCTTGCCGCTGTTGCATGTAAACCTCTGTACAGAGCCAGGCGCAGACCCTGAGCACCAGAAAATGAAGCGCTGCATACCCCGGGGGCTATAGCATGCATGCTAGATTGAGTCTGAGTCGCGTCCTTGGTTAGGGTCGATAGTCCCTAACAGCGGCTAACCCTAGCTTAGAGGTCGAGTGTCCGTCCCTTTTCTTTTCCTTCGTTCGCAGGGCTCGCACGTCCTGGCCAGTCCACCTGGAGACGAAAAGGAGAAGAAGGGCGCGCCGGCACCTGGGCCCCGGCAAGAACACCGGGGGCTGCGGATGCCAAGATGTCACCCCCGGCAAGCCAGAGTTGCCGGGGGCTGCAATATCAGATAAGTCTTTCATCCCTCGTCATGCATCCTCTAATGGACTGGGGAATGTGAACCCGCGTTTCTTCCCGAAAACTGCCGTGCTCCCCCGACTCTAGGCCCTGGAGCGCGTTCCCGGGGCCAAGTTTGGTCGAAGCCGCGACAGCAAAGGGATGAAACGAGGAGGCCGCGCCCACCTCGTTCCCGCCTCCGCCAAAGGCGTGGGGAAGGTCGAGCGACGTGGGAAGGCGGCAGGGCCTGTTGCCGGGAATGTCTGTCCGAGGGATACTAAGGATTTGCTCCTTGGCGTGGGTTCGACCCGCGAGGCAAGTAACCCAGCAAACATCCCCTTTTTCATTAAAAAACATCCCATACAGGTACAGTCCATAGAGGATGAAAAACATGAAAGAGAGGATTACAAGTTTTAGATACAACCAAGGCCCGAAGGCTTACAATTTAAAAGATAAGGTGCCCGTAATCCCTTTCCTGTCCCTCTCTTCAGGAGGTAGATCAAGGAGGCGAAAAGGGGAAAGGGGCGCCAAGGCGAGCTACAGGTGCCAGAAGACACCAAGAGAACATCCCGGGGGCTGGACGGTGATGGCGACGCCGGGAGAAGGGTGCGAAGGAGGGGCGGCAGGACGTCAGCACGCTGTCAAGGGCACCACGCCCTCGTACTCCGACCTGACGGCCTTGTCGCCAACCCTCTTCCCCTTCCGCGGCCTCCCCACGCCAGCCGCCCAAGGAGACGCCCCCGGGGAGTTCAAGAAGACGGCGCCGCGGATGATAGGGTCGCCGGTGCCGCACGAGACGGCGCCTGACACCTAGTCGGAGCCGCCGTCCTGCCGCCCGCCACCCTCACCATCACTGCCGCTCTCCTCCTCGTCACTCTCGCTCGAGGAGGAGCCTTCGCTATCAGAGGAGCTGTCCACGCAGCACTTCGCCCGGGTGCCGAAGCACCCGAAGACCTTGACGGAGAGGAGATCGCCCTCCACCAGCTCAAAATGGAGGGTGAGTCCCCCCGTCAAGCTGTGGATGCGGGCGAACGTCTTCCACCCTCGATCGAGATACATCACACCAGGGGCTGGGAACGCCACGCGGACTCGCGTGCCGCTGATCCCACAGCCCCTCATGTGTAATCTCAGAGTTTCGGGCGGGTCCGACTCCATCGCACTCGCGAACGGAGCTGGAAGCCGGAGGCGACGACGAGGCGCCCGGTGCAGCTTAACGAAGAACTCGCAAGGGTTGTCCCCTATATGGACCGCCGCGGGGGGAGGAGCCGCCGGCGGGGGCGAAGCTGGCGCGTCGCCCCGTCCGCCTCTTCCCCGAGCGCCTCGACCTCGTCCACGACCTCGCCCCCTCCCTCTTCCCCTTATGGCTGGCTCTGCCACCATGAGCGAGGAAGAGGGGAGGGTGCGCTATCTGGCGGCGACCCTCATCGCCACCGATGAAGGCCCAGGATTCCCTTTCTCCATGGCGAATGAGAGAAAGGGGAGCAGAAGCTGAAGAAAGGAGGAGACGAGAGGGTGCAGGCTTCGGCGCTCCCTTCCCGCTCCTTATAAAGGAGCGAAGTGGGAGCCCAGCCGCCCCGATCGGCGAATCAAGGCACGGGAAGAGCAGGGAGGCGGGCCGACCCGCCCCCTCTGCTCACAACGGCCCAGGTTCCCGCTCCCGCCGTCCGCGATCCCAAGTGCATGGGAGCCGCGTGGCGGAGATGTAGAACTGAGGCGACGGATGGGGGGGCCTCGCCCTACCCCGTAATCTCGGGGAGTGGGCGCTTCGAAAACTGCACGCCGGCCCCGTCCAGTAAATGCGCCACGCCCCCACGCCTATCTCCGCTTGGAGAAGAGGGCGTGGGCCGTCCCCCTTCATCATGGCTTGACGCACGCTCGCGGGGCTCAGCCCCGCGCGCCCGCGCCGCCCACGTCACCCACGACGCCGCGTTTGACGCGTGCCGTTCCGGGCGTGCGCGGTGGAAGCGGAGGGACGTGCGGCATGACCTAGGCCGCGCGTGCCCATGCACTGTTTTGGGCCTGACCCAACAGCGCTCGGCACCGTGTCTGGCCCAGGCCCGGGGGCTCCTATCGGTGTACTAAAGTAGGGGTACCCTTAGTACCCCGAACTTGTGCACGGGCAGTCGCAGCGTCCCGCGGCAAGGCCTGCCAGGTCACCGCCAAGATCCTCCGTGGTCCCTTTGAAGACCATTCAAGAACAAAGTACTCAAGACAAGACCCCGGCAAGAGGAGCTTGCCGGGAAGAAGGCAAGACCCCGGCAAGAGGAACTTGCCGGGAAGGCCATCCGAAGCATCCCAAGGCCCCGGCAAGAGGCGCTTACCGGGAAGGCCATCCAAGGCATTCCAAGGAACTTGCCGCGGCGCGCTACGCGCCCCGACAAGGCCCGGTGAGCGACAAGCTCCCGGAAGCGACAAGTCGACGGCCGCGGCAAGGCGCTTGCCGCGGCAAGCCCCCACTCCACGCCCGCGCTCCAGCACATCCACCCACGTGTCGCTCCGGGGCCCCTCCCAAGCGCACGTGGCAGGAGGCTGTGCAGCTAGGGGCGTGCGGTGGCACGCAGGCGCTGACAAGACAACCATCGTGGCAAGACGGTGGCGTCCCTAGCGGTCCCTTTCGGTGCTGTCTAGGCGACACAGACGGGCATTTAATGCCCTTGTCCCCTGCCGTCAGGGTTAGGTATGATAACACTGTAGCCGCTAGCTGTGCCTACTACAGCACCTAGCTGTGCCTACCCACGGCACCCTTTCCACTTTTGCCCTCCGTTGCCCTATGTCGGTAACCCCTTGAGCATATAAAAGGAGGCCCGGGGCAACGTAGAGAGGGGTTGGGTTCAGCGACTCCCCACACTCACGCTCGATCTCGCTCCCGAGCTAGAAATCAATACCAATCCACAAAGTAGGAGTAGGGTTTTACGCATCCGTGCGGCCCGAACCTGGGTAAATCGTCTGTGTGCTTCGTCTCGATCAGTTCTCCGCTCGCGCGCTTCGCCTCGATCTGCTCTTTGCGCAACCTCCGCCCCCCGCCGAACCAAAAGGTACCCGGTCCGTCGGTCCCATAGGTGTCCGTGGATCAGAAACCCCGGCAAGGAGGAACAGAAGAAACGGTCAGCCAGATGAAGGCGTGTGCGATACACAGCGTACTGTTCACTCGGATGAACTGTTTGTGATTAGGAAACACAAAAGAAACGGGCAACCAGATGAAGGTGTGTGCGATATACAGCATACGGTTCACTCGGATGAAATGTTTGTGATTAGGCAACACAAAAGAAACGGTCAGCCAGATCAAGGTGTGTGCGATATACGCATGTGGTTCACTTGGCCCTTGTCGTTAGTGTGTGACCTTTGTGGCAACCGTTCTCTCCCCAGGCGCCTCTTCGTGTACCGTGGCAACCGTTCACTGACTCTTCGCCTTTCCCTCCCGATTTGGAACTACTGTCGCACGCTAGCTCTTCCTCCCTCCTCCATTTGCCTTCACCCTTCCTTCTGCCATTGTTTGATCGTCTTCTCCATGGAGGGAACAGGCCGGAAACGACCCCGTTATTCTTGTCCTGATCTGAATGATGACGCGGTGGAGGAACTCATTGATCGGTGCAACATCATCACCTCGACTAGCATGGCAGGTTCGTTCATGACCATTCTCGACTCAACTAATAAAATCATTACAAGGAACCCAAGGGTCCATGAGTGGTTTGATCTCCCCTATCTTCTTCGTCGTGACCCTGCTGACTGGCGCAGGGACGAGGGAAGCCTCGCCTTGTGTAAGTTGATGCCGCTTGATAATGATACATATGATGTTAAGATGCCATCGCTTGAGGGCAAGGCTTGGGCAGGCGCAAATGGAGATCGGGTTGTTTATATTAGGTACAACTGCGAGTGGGAACTTGTGAATGTGTAAACTCGTCACCGGGTTCCACTTCCAAAAATCTCAGACGACTTCCCAGAGGTTGAGTACACCAGTATTCTACGTGAGTTCAAATATGATCATGCTGATTGTCGTCTACGGAAGATAGCAATTTGTCGAGTTCCCAACCGCTCTTGGGGTTATAGGACTGCTTGTGTTGTCGCTATGTTCGACAAGCTTATTGTCGTCCTTCATAGTTCGACTCGATGGATATTACTCGAAAATCAGTTTCTATACACGGATGAGTACTGTGATGCAATTCAATACAAGGGTCTTGTGTTTGCTGCCACCACTCGTGGCACTGTTTTTGCATGGAATCCTTATGATTTTGGTACGTTTGTCTTCCACCGTAATTATAATTGTTCTATCCACATGCATGCGGGTTAGCTAGTTTCCCTTTACTAATTAACCTTCTTGTGTTTCAAAGGTCCTGTGAACATTCCACCACATATACTTGAAAATTTTATTCACAAGCATGAGGACGAGCAGGACCCATATACTCAGTGGCGCCTAGCAACTTATTCCGATGGATCACCTCTACATGTCTGTATACAGGGCACTGCTGATGTTACTGAGGAAGCAGGTGTTGTCTCGTATGGTCGGACTCTCCAAACCTATTCCAACATCCGTTGCAGGGTATTCGGGATGGATACTAGTGTACTAGCGCCAACACCTTCTCCCTGGTTCGGTATTGAAAGTCTAGGAGGAAACTCGCTCTTCCTTGGACAAAACTATCCAATGATGGTGGAAGGCGATCTAGCTTCTGTTGACACAACGTTACTACCATTTATGAGAAGCAATTGTATCTATACCTCGGACATTACTATGCTTCCCCACCATCCCAATATTGGTCCTGACATAGGCTGCTTCAGCCTCGATGATCAGTCATGCGTTGGTCTCAGATTGACAGTAGCCGGCCCTTCCCAGAGAATCACTTCTGGTTCAAAGCAAGCGTTTCCAACGCCGACGAGTGGTTGAGCTGAAGTTCATTTCATCGCTTTTGTTATTTGTTGTGTGAGAAAAACTTTACTAGAATGTTTTGTTGGAAATGATCTATAATCCAACATGTATCCTCGTTGTCGTTATGGGTTGATGACTTGTATGTAATCAATGGTACATTTGCATATGCGTCCATGAACTCACGCCTGCTAGTGGTGTCCATATGAACAGTGCTAGTGATTTTAGTTGCAAAAAATAGATAGTGCTAGTGATTTGTAGCTGCATGTTTTGACAAATCGCAGTGTTATAAGGTTGACAAATGGCAATGTTACTAGATAAACAAATGTCAATCTTTCCAGTTTGACAAATGGCAACATACCCAAAATGACAGATATGCAAATCTTACCCAATTGTTTGTACGTGGTTGCACACGGGTCATGCAAAACAACCGTTTGCGTTGAAGGGATGCAGAAATCCTGCTCGGCACATTTTCCCTTGGCTTCCTGGGGAAGCTATCGGTTTGCATACGGATGTTCTAACTAAAACGTTTCGATGAGTGTTATATATATATATATATATATATATATATAAACCGTTGACGTTTTTTCAAAAGAAAATCGTTTGATAAGTCTGTACATTAAGAGATAAAAATGCAAGTTCGTTCAAACCCTATCTTTCATTCAGTCACACTGCGAATTTATATTCATATGATCGAGAATTTGAGATACAGTATTAAACCCCAAAAAATATATTTCTGACGGCGGCGGAGGCGGGGTGTCGCGCCGTCGTTGTCGTTGTCATCCTTCGGGACGCCGTTGTTGAAGTCTTCAAGGCAGCACAAATTGTTCTTCACTTGTAAGACGCTGTGGTGGGTGGAGGGGCGCGCACGGGCGCGGCGGGTGCAGCCAAACGCACGGGGGGCGGCGCCACGGTTGGTGGAGGGGCGTGCATGGGCACGGGCGCTGGCGCTGGCATGTACACGAGCTCGCGCAGGTCCGCGGAGACCTCGCTGACGTCCGTGGCTTCCAGCTCTGCGATAGTGCTCGGAGACCAGACCGTCAATGCTACGGGGATGGTCGCTGGTGTGGGCGTGGGGATGGGAGCGGGGGGAACAACCGCCGTGGCCAGCTCGTTCTGGGCCATGTCCATGAGGCCCCATTCCTCCTTATTTTCTGTCTCCTGTGGCTCAGAGTCGACTTCACCAAACTTGAAGACTAGTGGCAGATGATCATTCTACGCCATGGCGTTGATGGAGGTTGATACGTCTCCAACGTATCTATAATTTTTGATTACTCCATGCTATATTATCTACTGTTTTGAATGTTTATGGGCTTTATTATCCACTTTTATATTATTTTTGGGACTAACCTATTAACCGGAGGCCCAGCCCAGATTTGCTGTTTTATGCCTATTTCAGTGTTTCGAAGAAAAGGAATATCAAATGGAGTCGAAACGGAACGAAATCAACTGGAGAAGTTATTTTTGGAAGGAAACCTACCAGATAGACTTGGACCCTATGTCAGAAGATGAAGGAGGAGCTCACGAGGGTAGTGGCGCGCCCCCCTGCCTCGTGGCCCTCCCTTCGGTCCACCGACGTACCTCCTGCACCCATATATACCTACGTAACCTAAAACTTCCAGACCGCACAATAGATCGGGAGTTCCGCCCCCAGAAGCCTCCGTAGACACCAAAAACCAATCTAGACCCTTTCCGGCACCCTGCCGGAGGGGGCAATCCTTCTCCGGTGGCCATCTTCATCATCCCGGTGCTCTCCATGACGAGGAGGGAGTAGTTCTCCCTCGGGGCTGAGGGTATGTACCAGTAGCTATGTGTTTGATCTCTCTCTCTCGTGTTCTTGATTTGGCACGATATTAATGTATCGCGAGCTTTGCTATTATAGTTGGATCTTATGTTTCTCCTCCCCCTCTTCTCTCTTGTAATGAATCGAGTTTCCCCTTTGAAGTAATCTTATCAGATTGAGTCTTTAAAGACTTGAGAACACTTGATGTATGTCTTGCCGTGGATATCTGTGGTGACAATGGGATATCACGTGATTAACTTGATGTATGTTTTGGTGACCAACTTGCGGGTTCCGCCCATGAACCTATGCATAGGGGTTGGCACACGTTTTCGTCGTGATTCTCCGGTAGAACTTTGGGGCACTCTTTGAGGTCCTTTGTGTTGGTTGAATAGATGAATCTGAGATTGTGTGACGCATATCATATAATCATACCCACGGATACTTGAGGTGACATTGGAGTATCTAGGTGACATTAGGGTTTTGGTTGATTTGTGTCTTAAGGTGTTATTCTAGTACGAACTCTAGGGCTGTTTGTGACAATTATAGGAATAGCCCAATGGATTGATTGGAAAGAATAACTTTGAGGTGGTTTCGTACCCTAGCATAATCTCTTCGTTCGTTCTCCGCTATTAGTGACTTTGGAGTGACTCTTTGTTGCATGTTGAGGGATAGTTATGTGATCCAATTCTGTTAGTATTGTTGAGGGAACTTACAGTAGCGAAAGTATGAACCCTAGGCCTTGTTTCCTATCATTGCAATACCGTTTACGCTCACTTTTATCACTTGCTATCTTGCTGTTTTTATTATTTCAGATTACAAATACCTTTATCTACCATCCATATTGCACTTGTTTCACCATCTCTTCACCGAACTGGTGCACCTATACAATTTACCATTGTATTGGGTGTGTTGGGGACACAAGAGACTCTTTGTTATTTGGTTGCAGGGTTGCTTGAGAGAGACCATCTTCATCCTACGCCTCCTACGGATTGATAAACCTTAGGTCATCCACTTGAGGGAAATTTGCTACTGTCCTACAAACCTCTGCACTTGGAGGCCCAACAACGTCTACAAGAAGAAGGTTGTGTAGTAGACATCAAGCTCTTTTCTGGCGCCGTTGCCGGGGAGGTGAGTGCTTGAAGGTATATCTTTAGATCTTGCAATCGAGTCTTTTAGTTTCTTGTTTTATCACTAGTTTAGTTTATAAAAGAAAACTATAAAAAAATGGAATTGAGTTTGTCTCATACGCTTCACCTTTTTAATATCTTTCGTGAGTATGATGGAAAGGATAATTGTGCTCAAGTGCTAGAAGAAGAAATCTATAAAATGTTTGGCACTAAATATGTGAGTGATGAGCATGATTGCAATGTTGTTAGTACGAATTCTTTGAATATCCATAATACTAATGATGATTGCACTAGTTATGATGAAAATGCCTCCTATAAACATGTCAATTTTTGTGGAGTAGACTGGGTTTGCAAGTACACACCAAATAGGGAAGATAGATATTGCAAGAGGCATAAGTACTTAGAAACCAAATTGTTGCAAGAAAGCCTAGATGAATGTGCTGAAAGATTCAATATTTTTCGTGCCCCTTGTGAACTTTGCAATGAACATGGTCATTTAAAGCTCCAATGTTGTTTGTTTCATGATCAAGTCGTGTCCAAACATTGTGATAATTTGATTACCCTTGAGCATCATAAAGATCTTAGCCTTCTTTTGGGTTATGAAGAAATGAAACGTATAACTGAGGGTATTCCAAAGTTTAATCTTGATAGAGTTCTTGATTTTGATCTAGAAAATATTTATATGTATTGTGCGGTGAATTGCATTGAAAATCCTTATATTGCCAATTACATAAAGAAAAGAAAACAAGTAGAAGATGAAGAGAATACTAATAAAAGGGAAGAGACCTCCCAATATCCTCCTATTATTTCTTATGATGAATCAGTAACGAGGAGGAGCCTCCTATTCAACCAATCTCTTTAATAAGGAGCTCCAAAAAGAGGATTAAACCCACACATGATGTGGTGAAGAAGAATATAATAATTGCTATATATTGGTGCTATCCATGCTATTAATGATGAGAGTGATTATGCTTATGATACGAAAAGGCCCAAGCTTGGGGAAGCTATGTTTGATGAGGATGACATATTTGAGAATATATTTGCTGCAATTAATGTTTGTCCCAAGCTTGGGGATGCTACGCTTAATGAAGATTATATTTTTAGTCTCCCAAGTTTTGATATGCAAATTCATAATGATAATAACATGCCTCCTACTTATGATAATTATTGTGATGGTACATATGCTATAAAAAGTAGTGAGGATTATATTTATAAAACTTGTCATGATTATGGTTACCCCTTTTCTGAACATTACACTTTTAATGTGGAAATAATTTATAATATTCAAGTCTCTTATGATACTCCCACTATCCCAAATGAGAAGAATTTTGCTTATTTGGAGAGTAGTAAATTTTCTATGCTTGTAGATCATGAAAGGAATGCTTTAGGTGATGGTTATATTTTTTAATTCATTCATGATGCTACTGAAAATTATTATGAGGGAGGAATATATGCTTGTAGGAATTGCAGTAATATCAAGTTTCCTCTCTATGTGCTTAAAATCTTGAAGTTATGCTTGTTTTACCTTCCTATGCAAGTTGATTATTGTTCCCATAAGTTGTTTTCTCACAAAATCCCTATGCATAGGAAGTGGGTTAGACTTAAATGTGCTAGTCATATTCTTGATATGCTCTATTTATGTTTCAATTCTTATCTTTTATGTGAGCATCGTTGAAATCATCATGCCTAGCTAGGGGCGTTAAACGATAGCGCTTGTTGGGAGGCAACCCAATTTTATTTTAGTTCCTTGTTTTTTGTTCCTGTTTATTAATAAATAATTCATCCAGCCTCTGTTTAGATGTGGTTTTATGCTTTTATTTAGTGTTTGTGCCAAGTAGAACCTTTGGGAAGTCTTGGGGAAAGTCTTGTTGATCATGCTGTCAAAAACAGAAACTTTAGCGCTCACGAGAATTGCTGCCATTTTTATTAAGAGAGTGATATTTAGTTAATTCTTTTTGAAGATGATTAATAGATAAATTACTCAGGTCCAGAAATTTATTTGAGAATTTTATGAGTTCCAGAAGTATACGTTTGATCCAGATTACTACAGACTGTTCTGTTTTTGATAGATTCTGTTTTTCGTGTGTTGTTTGCTTATTTTGATGAATCTATGGCTAGTAAAATAGTTTATAAACCATAGATAAGTTGGAATACAGTAGGGTTAACACCAATATAAATAAATAATGAGTTCATTACAGTACCTTGAAGTGGTGATTTACTTTCTTATACTAACGGAGCTTACGAGTTTTCTACTTTAAGTTTTGTGTTGTGAAGTTTCAAGTTTTGGGTAAAGATTCGATGGACTGTGGAATAAGGAGTGGCAAGAGCCTAAGATTAGGGATGCCCAAGGCACCCCAAGGTAATATTCAAGGATAACCAAGCATCTAAGCTTGGGGATGCCCCGGGTGGCATCCCCTCTTTCGTCTTCGTTCATCGGTAAGTTTACTTGGAGCTATATTTTTATTCGTCACATGATATGTGTTTTGCTCGGAGCGTTATGTCATTTTCTTTTGCTTTGCTTGCTGTTTGAATAAAATACCAAGATCTGAAATTATTAAATGTTAGAGAGTCTTCACATAGTTGCATAATTATTCGACTACTCATTGATCTTCACTTAGATCTTTCGGAGTAGTTTGTTGTTTGCTCTAGTGCTTCACTTATATCTTTTAGAGCATGGTGGTAGTTTTATTTTGAAGAAATAGATGAACTCTCATGCTTCACTTATATTATTTTGAGAGTCTTAATAGCATGGTAATTTACTAAAATCCTAATATGCTAGGTATTCAAGAATAATAAAATTCTCTTATGAGTGTGTTGAATACTATGAGAAGTTTGATACTTGATGATTGTTTTGAGATATGAGGATGGTAATGTTAGAGTCATGCTAGTTGAGTAGTTGTGAATTTGAAAAATACTTGTGTTGAAGTTTGTCATTCCCGTAGCATGCACGTATGGTGAACCGTTATGTGATGAAGTCGGAGCATGATTTATTTATTGATTGTCTTCCTTATGAGTGGCGGTCGGGGACGAGCGATGGTCTTTTCCTACCAATCTATCCCCCTAGGAGCATGCACGTAGTACTTTGTTTTGATAACTAATAGATTTTTGCAATAAGTATGTGAGTTCTTTATGACTAATGTTGAGTCCATGGATTATACGCACTCTCACCCTTCCACCATTGCTAGCCTCTCTAGTACCGCGCAACTTTCGCCGGTACCATAAACCCACCATATACCTTCCTCAAAACAGCCACCATACCTACCTATCATGGCATTTCCATAGCCATTCCGAGATATATTGCCATGCAACTTTCCACCGTTCCGTTTATTATGACACGCTCCATCATTGTAATATTGCTTTGCATGATCATGTAGTTGACATCGTATTTGTGGCAAAGCCACCCTTCATAATTCTTTCATACATGTCACTCATGCATCATCGCACATCCCGGTACACCACCGGAGGCATTCATATAGAGTCATGCTTTGTTCTAGTATCGAGTTGTAATCATTGAGTTGTAAATAAATAGAAGTGTGATGATCATCATTAATAGAGCATTGTCCCAAAAAAGGCCAAATAAAAAAAGAAAGGCCAAAAAAGGAAAGGCCAAATAAAAAAGGCTAAAAAAGGGGGCAATACTACTATCCTTTTTCCACACTTGTGCTTCAAAGTAGCACCATGTTCTTCATATAGAGAGTCTCTCATGTTATCACTTTCATATACTAGTGGGAATTTTCATTATAGAACTTGGCTTGTATATTCCAATGATGGGCTTCCTCAAAATGCCCTAGGTCTTCGTGAGCAAGCGAGTTGGATGCACACCCACTAGTTTCTTTTGTTGAGCTTTCATACACTTATAGCTCTGGTGCATCCGTTGCATGGCAATCCCTACTCACTCACATTGATATCTATTGATGGGCATCTCCATAGCCCGTTGATACGCCTAGTTGATGTGAGACTATCTTCTCCTTTTTGTCTTCTCCACAACCACCATTCTATTCCACCTATAGTGCTATATCCATGGCTCATGCTCATGTATTGCGTGAAGATTGAAAAAGTTTGAGAACATCAAAAGTATGAAACAATTTCTTGGCTTGTCACGGGGTTGTGCATGATTTAAATATTTTGTGTGGTGAAGATAGAGCATAGCCAGACTATATGATTTTGTAGGCATAGCTTCCTTTGGCCATGTTATTTTGAGAAGACATAATTGCTTTGTTAGTATGCTTGAAGTATTATTATTTTTATGTCAAAATGAATTTTTGTCAAGAATCTTATGGATCTGAATATTCATACCACAATTAAGAAGAATTACATTGAAATTATGCCAAGTAGCACTCCGCATCAAAAATTCTGTTTTTATCATTTACCTACTTGAGGACGAGCAGGAATTAAGCTTGGGGATGCCTGATACGTCTCCAACGTATCTATAATTTTTGATTGCTCCATGCTATATTATATACTATTTTGAATGTTTATGGGCTTTATTATCCACTTTTATATTATTTTTTGGACTAACCTATTAACCGGAGGCCCAGCCCAGATTTGTTGTTTTATGCCTATTTCAGTGTTTTGAAGGAAAGGAATATCAAACGGAGTCGAAACGGAACGAAATCAACTGGAGAAGTTATTTTTGGAAGGAAACCTACCGGATAGACTTGGACCCTACGTCAGAAGATGAAGGAGGAGCTCACGAGGGTAGGGGCGCGCCCCCCTACCTCGTGCCCCCCCCTTCGGTCCACCAACGTACCTCCTGCACCCATATATACCTACGTAACCTAAAACTTCTAGAACGCACAATAGATCGGGAGTTCCGCCGCCAGAAGCCTCCGTAGCCACCAAAAACCAATCTAGACCCTTTCCGGCACCCTGCCGGAGGGGGCAATCCTTCTCCGGTGGCCATCTTCATCATCTCGGTGCTCTCCATGACGAGGAGGGAGTAGTTCTCCCTCGGGGCTGAGGGTATGTACCAGTAGCTATGTGTTTGATCTCTCTCTCGTGTTCTTGATTTGGCACGATCTTGATGTATCGCGAGCTTTGCTATTATAGTTGGATCTTATGTTTCTCCTCCCCCTCTTCTCTCTTGTAATGAATCGAGTTTCCCCTTTGAAGTAATCTTATCAGATTGAGTCTTTAAAGACTTGAGAACACTTGATGTATGTCTTGCCATGGATATCTGTGGTGACAATGGGAGATCACGTGATTCACTTGATGTATGTTTTGGTGACCAACTTGTGGGTTCTGCCCATGAACCTATGCATAGGGGTTGGCACACGTTTTCGTTGTGATTCTCCGGTAGAACTTTGGGGCACTCTTTGAGGTCCTTTGTGTTGGTTGAATAGATGAATATGAGATTGTGTGACGCATATCGTATAATCATACCCACGGATACTTGAGGTAACATTGGAGTATCTAGGTGACATTAGGGTTTTGGTTGATTTGTGTCTGAAGGTGTTATTCTAGTACGAACTCTAGGGCTGTTTGTGACAATTATAGGAATGGCCCAATGGATTGATTGGAAAGAATAACTTTGAGGTGGTTTCGTACCCTAGCATAATCTCTTCGTTCGTTCTCCGCTATTAGTGACTTTGGAGTGACTCTTTGTTGCATGTTGAGGGATAGTTATGTGATCCAATTATGTTATTATTGTTGAGGGAACTTACACTAGCGAAAGTATGAACCCTAGGCCTTGTTTCCTATCATTGCAATACCGTTTACGCTCACTTTTATCACTTGCTGCCTTGCTGTTTTTATTATTTCAGATTACAAATACCTTTATCTACCATCCATATTGCACTTGTTTCACCATCTCTTCGCCGAACTAGTGCACCTATACAATTTACCATTGTATTGGGTGTGTTGGGGACACAAGAGACTCTTTGTTATTTGGTTGCAGGGTTGCTTGAGAGAGACCATCTTCATCCTACGCCTCCTACGGATTGCTAAACCTTAGGTCATCCACTTGAGGGAAATTTGCTACTGTCCTACAAACCTCTGCACTTGGAGGCCCAACAACATCTACAAGAAGAAGGTTGTGTAGTAGACACTAGAGGTCTGCGGGGGGGGGGGGGGGATGGGAGGCGAACAGTAAGGCCGCCCGTATTAAATAGCGGCTCGGGCACCATTGATGGAGAGGAAGGCGGGCAGCCATGGAAGTCAAAGGGCTCGCTTCCTCGTGAGCCTGCGCAGCGTACAGCTCGCATGCTTCCCGGCGAGCCTGCACATTGGAGGACAGCTTGCACACCTCTCGGTCAGCCTGCGCACCGGACTGCGCTCGCACGCCTCCCGTTCAGTCATGGTCAAGCAGCTGTCCGCACGGCACCTCCTACAACCATTAAAACCAAGACACGTGGCGTCAGGTGAATGGTTAACAGAACGCACACGGTTTGAATTATTCAAACGTTTGAGATATTAAAGTGGCAGCTATTTTTTCAAAATGCCTTTGTTGGATGTCATTATTCGAGTGCGCCTTCTCTCAAAATGGACACGAAAAATACCACATCATGTCGGGTGCCATTCCATGATAGCATGCCAGTTTCATGAATTCCAGACGAGTTTTGGATTTACTAGAATTTAAAAACCAGGCATCTCAATGTTTTGCCGGCAATCAACGGTGCCCTGGTGTTTGAAATTCATTCCCATTTCTTGCATGGGACATAAGCATGCACCCAAGGACACATATTTGATATTTCAACCAATTTATATGCACTGGAGCATGTGCATGTAGTTCAAATTTGAATTATGCACATAAATGCATTGAAAACTTAGTTAATGCATAAAAATGTCCAAAAGAACCCCGAAAAATCACAAAAATTGACACAACACTCCTCTTGTTCTATGTTGACACGAGAAATTTTTTGAAAGCAATAAGAGGCAATGGGTA